>NW_022196900.1:10624308-10632423 GCF_008632895.1 Mastomys coucha
TTTGTCTGGCTCCTACCCTGCTCGTTCAGAATGCTAGATCAAATGTAGATTGGGAAGTTGTTTCAAATCTGCAACACTGGATAATTCCATTTTGCAATAATATTAAAAACCAACCCAGTAAGACACAGGTATAAGCAACAATTTTTTTTTTTTTTTTTTTTTTTTTTTTTTTTTTTTTTATCTCTTGTTGAGGTGCAGAGAAGGGGCTAAAAACCAGAAATACTTTTGTGGCACCAGGTGAAAATGTTGACCGGACCAGAGTTGTCTGGCAGCTTACCGATCCCCTTAGACAGACTTTACTCCTGACTAAGTCTAGGTTCCTACTATTGGAAAGATTCCTACCCTGGAGACCTGGGGGGTGTATGTGGGAAGAGCTGGTGCTGCCTGCACCTCAGGCTGAGAACAGCACACTTCATTGCCAGACCCCACACCTTTGTCAATGGATATAAAAGAGCTTTACAAAGTGCCTCAGGGGCCTCAGAGTACCAGGGCCCGAGCCAGGGGAGCAGAGACGCAGCCTAGGATTCACAAGTGCGGCTTGTCCTCTGATACTCCTCTAGCTCTGTCTTCCTGCTTACAGCCAACTGCAGCTCCTGGCGGATCACTTGGATCTGCTTCTCCAGCTCAGAGAGTTCCTGCATCACCGAGTTCCGAGCCACATTGAGAGAGTCTGCTTTCCCATTGGTGGTCAGTGAGGCAGGGAGCTCCCTTTTCCTTGGAGGGAGAGGGATGTCCTGGTGGGCCTGGGTACCCAGCTGGTTTTGTCCTTCGTCGTCATTAAAGATGTATTTCCGTTGGTTGTCATGACCCGGATTGGAAGTATTCCATACCGTGAGCTGCTGGGGGCCCATGTTGGACCTAGGAAACAGAGACAGTTCAGAGTCCCCTTCTGTCTTGCAGGTCCATCTTCTCCATCTGCTATGTGAACAGCAGAGAACTAGTTACTTTTGTAGAATTGAAATCACCAAGTCGCAAATGGATTGCCTGCTTAGAATGTCATGGGCACAATAGTAGCCATGAACTGAATTGAAGGTCTTACCAAGTCTTAGGTTGCTTTGAAACTAGGATTGGTTATCTTCTGATGAAATGGGAAATGTTACATTGTCTTCTGAATAATTTAAAATATCTCTATGTGGTGTGTGTGTAGGGGGAGAGACAGACAGAGAGAGGGAGGGAGGGAGAGAGAGAGAGAAAGAGAGAGAGAGAAAAAGAGAGAGAGAGAGAAAGAGAGAGAGAGAGAGAGAGAGAGAGAGAGAGAGAGAGAGAGAGAGAGAGAGAGAGAGAGAGAGGAAGGATAGGACAAAAATAGGCACAGCATGGCATCTTGTGTTTTCCTCTTTTACCTCTTGTTTTAAGCTTTAGACAGGGGCCACAAAGTCACCTTTTGACTAACCAAAAAGCTCTCAGATTTGCCTTACCCCATTCCCCAGTGCTGGAGTTAGAGGCAGATACAGTCAGTTGGGCTTTAACTTGGGTACTCAGGAGTCATCTTGGTTCTCATGCTTACAGAGTAGGCACACCTGCTGAGCCATCTCTTTCTCACCTAGGTACATTTATATACCTTACCTATAGGCAATGTTCAGAAAGCAGTGCTGCCTGGAGACATCCTATGACTATAGAGAGATGCTAGTAAGACTGAAAGATCTTTGTTCAGAGGTAGTGCTTAAGCACTGGTTGGTTGGTTGTAGGTTGGTAATACTTTATGGCTGACTTTTAGCCCTTCTGGGCCATACTGAGTTTCAGGGGGAGAATAAAGACATATTAACAAAGGTTTTTAGCAAAGTGTTTCTCATTACAGAGGTGACTTTAAGTAGCTTGAGAATGACCAGTCAAGTTTGATGCTTGCAACCAAGAGCATCCTTCATTCCTGCTGAGGTGATAATGACTAGAAATAGATGTGCAATTCCTTCAGGCTTGCATATAGCACTTGCCGCTATCATGGAGACATGGCTGTACAATGTTAGTGACTATGGGAGGGAGCTGGGCACATTTCTAAATACACCTTGACAGTTGGATGCAATGAGAAGTTTCTCACTGTGAGAATAGCTTAATCTAAGCAGTGTGACTGCTGATTCCTTCCACCCTGGAGGAGGAGGAGAAGGAAAAGGAGGAAGATTATGACCACTTTTGTATTTTACCACATGGTGCAGCACAGTAGGAAATCCCTATTAAGTCCCTGTGTTTTGTTCCCATAAAACTGAATCATCTTTATTTCTGGACTCCTAATTGCCCGAGAGTGGAAGTGGAGGCCTGGAGTGGGAAAGACAAGGGGAGAGGAAATGAATAACAAAACACAAAGATTTAGAATAATCCTGTGTTGCTTTGCTCAGAAGTGGATTGCCAAGATCTTCTAAATCTTTATTCCTTTTCAATCCATGGCCTCTTTCTTTGGTCTATGAGGTCTAGCTTCATAACATTGCTTGAGACAAAGTCTCACCCAGGTTGGCCTGGGACTCATTATATAGTCCAGATTAGTCTCCAACTAATGGCAATTCTTTTGGTTTTGTCTCCCAAGTACTGGGATTTACATCCATGAGCCACCACCTTTGGCTTTGGTCTCATTGTTTGTTTTGGGCATTAGGAAGATTGAGAAGTTCTGAGCCTAAATTTTAAGGACCCAGCACATTGTCATTCTCAAATCTCTGCAGGTACAGTACAAGCCCTCACTGACCTCTTGATGGGTGGCAGACCTGGAGAAAGTCTACAGGGTTCCTGGTTGCCTGGTTGGCCCAGCAGAGGACAATTGATCAGACTGCTCTTAGCTGTTTTCCCCTTTCCCCAGCTTGGCTATATATATATATGCATGAGCCCAGCTGACGCATAGATCAGTAAGCAATTCATTTTTGTTATTGAGTATTTGGGCGACTTCTCACACAGCAGAAGCTGGCTGAAACCTGCCCAGGACATTAACATAAACACACTCCAAACCTTCGGGTCCTTCCACACTGTTCCCCTTATTGAAATTTCATAGATATAGAGAGCACCAGAACTCGCTTTAATTGTGTCGTGGTCTGGGTGGGGGAAAATTCTACAGTGATTCTACCTACAGCTGCTTCCCACACCTTAGAATCAGAGGTGATGTGATTAGAGGTTCTCTTCTAGCCTCTTTTCACATTGAGTAAATCAGGGATTACATGTAAAAATTTCTTAAAATATTCATTCATGTGCATTAAATGTGTGTTAGATGTGCATTAAGGTTGTCTCGGTCCCATGGGGGAATTTCTCCAAACCACCAACCTCACGTTAATCTTTCATTCATTTATCCCTCCAAACTCATTCGGTAAATGTGGAGAACAGAGGAGGAGGATGTGTCATAATGGCATAGACATTTGCATTTTATTCTTCCCAGTCAGAGAAGAGAGAAAGGCAGCCAACCTGACTCTAGTGCTATAGGATAATTGACAGTCAGACAACACAGAGAATTGTCTGCCCAATTTTTTAGACTACAGGTACCATAGTGATCTGATACTTAGAGGCAGGCAATATGGTCATCCAACCCCTGCAGCATGTATGTGGAAATCTAACAGAATAATAAGCAAAAGCTGGGCTTCTTTGTAATATTCTCTAGTTGCTGGCATCACTGCTCTGGTAATCAATGTATGGCTCTGAGCTACCAATGAATACAAGGTGGTTGATGCTTAAACAGATAAGGTGTCTAATTAGAAGAAACGAGTATTTCATAACAAAATGAGCAAAACAGTGTTCACTGTTTTGTAAGAACTGTTATGTAAGATTGAAGTGACTTCAAACACTGAGTTTGGAAGGTTGCAGGCTCTGAGCTGTAGGGAGATTGCCATAGGAAATGGCCATTCATAATATCTTTCGTCATTTACAGCCCCAGTGCTACAGTCCTGTCTTTCCAGAGCATAGCTAGTTTATGAGACTCATTTCCATTGTTTTCTAAGGTCCAGTTACAGAGCACCCCAACAGCCTGACTCGGTCTGTGGTGTCCTATGTGCTATCACAAGTCTGTTAATGACAGGTTGAGGATTAGTTGGGTCACAGTGATGAAGACATTCTGTCTCAGCTCCTTGTTGGAGTAAGGAAGGGGATCTGCAAGAAAAGCGGGTACGCTGAGTGACGAGACACATTTGGCTTTCAGCATAGGTGAGGTAGGTATATAAGAGCCCCATTAAAAGGACAGGGTCACTGGCTTCTTGTTTCTATTCCTAAAAAAAAATGTTCTGTAATTTTAAGACAGTATTTTACAGCTATGTCTTCTTATGTTCCCCTGGTTAAAGAATTATAGAAAAATTTCTCTAGGGTAACAGAATGGCTGTGACCTGACTAGTCCGGAGTTTGCCACCAGCAGACTTGCACTGTGACAAGGGGATACCATACTGACAGCCAGGTGACAAGTCATTCTGTGACTGGAAAGGAGCTTTAAGAGATTATAAATGAGTCTGACAAGCTAGATGTAATCTAGAAAGAAGGGACTAGAGCAGCCACTTTGGAGATACAAGCTAGACAAGAATCCTGTTGGATACCATTTTCCTTCTGTTACAAATGAGAGGTGTTAGTGTCAGATTTTAAAACTACCCAGCAATCCCAGCTTTGAGTTGAAGATGTGCCACCAATTCTCGGAGCCAATGCCCTATCTGAGGTCTCTGGGCCTGTGAGAGATGCAGGAGAGCAGCCCAGGGAAGCTGCAGCAGAGGCTAACAAACAGCAAACCCAAAGTGCTTCCGACATCTTCAGTCACCTTGGATGAGGATAGAGCCATCCACAGGTTAGCTGTGATGAAGGTGTGGACCTTTGAAGCATTTAATTCTACCTATTAGTGAAGACCTTTTCTAGGGAGCTGTAAGAGCTGGACTTAAAGGGCATCTCTCTAGCAAGTTTCACGTATTCTTGGGACTGCCAGACAGGTGGGGGAATTGAAATATACCTAGAAGGCAATTCCAGTGAAAAAGATTGCCAGCTGTGCCCACCAGTGATGGGTTCTGTACATTGAGTACATGATACTTGCTAGTATTTATTAGGTATTTGCCTTACTTTGAGGGCTTTTAGCTGACTCTCATTTATGACTTAAAACAACTTTGAGGAGTGGATACTATTTTTACCTATTTCAAAGATGAGGAGTCTGAGGCACAGATGCTAAACAGCACATACTGTTAAATGTTGGGGACAGTACGGGCCTCAGACACCAGGCTCTGCAGCCCATACTTGCCCTTTTGCCTATGTTGCATTCCAACGCCCACGTATGTATAGCTGCATGGATGAGTATATTTTCTGTTTTATTTCATTGTCATTGAAAATCCATGTATTTGTATTATCAACAGATGGCTCAAATTTGGTCAGAATACTTAAATTTAGTAGTAAGTTCCTTTTTGAATGGGGTAGTTTGTCACAAGTCAAAACTTCTATTTTTAGCAAGGGCAAAGCCAGGTTTGACTTCTTACCTCTTTTCCACACGTTTTGTCTTGGAACGTGGCTGCTTTTCTTCTACAAATGATGTGTTTAATGCTCTGTGAAACCTCTGGTAGGAAGAACAGATTTGTAAAGATCATTTGAACTGTGTTTCAGGGGACAAAATGCTGCTTGGGACTTCACAGATTATCTAGTGGTTACAAACTTTGACTTCTTTAACAAAAATTTCAGGCATGCTTGAAATTAGGTCAACATTCAACTGGTAAAAAAGTAACAAGGATTCTAAATTATAGCTAATTATTTCTGGAAGAACAAATGCTTTGGGTGGTGAGATGGACAACAAACACCTCCTGTGTGGCACAAAGCCTTGTACGGTTGTCAGAGTTCAGGCTAACACAACCAAAACAAGAAAGGAAAGCTGCTTTTATGAGAATTTGAGTATATTAGCTTAGAACGGAAACTATCACTTGTCTGCAGATTTCACTTGAGAAAGCTGTGCAAAAATTGATTATCTGTTTAGAAAACAGCAAAAGCAAAACAAACAAAAAAAATACAGAGCAAGAAAATGAGTAAGAGAATGGGTGAATGTCAAAAGCAGAAACATATCTAGCTTCACCTTCAAGAGGTGATGCAAGACATGGAGCATCAGGAAGCAGAAGGAACCCCACACTGGGGAGGTAGGGAGATGGGGTGGCTCATCCATCTTACATGGTCAGATGAAACCATACAATTTGCTGAAGTCCTCCCTTTCTGACACACCCTCTGACTGTACCATGGATGTCCACATTTGGTTTCCACAAAGAGAGAGATGATTTTGCAGGCAAATGGATGAAACTAGAAAGTATCATCCTGAGTGAAGTAACCCAGACTCAAAAGCACATGCATGGTATGTACTCATTGATAAGTGGATATTAGCCAAAAAGTTCAGAATACCAATGATACGCCCCACAGACCCGAAGAAGTTAAACAAGAAGGGAGGCCCAAGTGAGGATTCTTCAATCCCATTTAGAAAGGGGAACAAAATAGTCATGGGAGGCAGAGGGAGGGAGGGAGGGACCTTGGTGGGAGAGGGGAGGAGGGAAGGGAATAGGGGACAGGATCAGGCATGGGGAGAGACAGGAGAGAGGCCCAGAGGACCAGGAGAATGAATGGAAATATGCAGCTGCAGGGCCATGGGGAGGGGTGGGAGGAATCTCTAGGAAGTCTCAGAGACCCAGGATGAGGAGTCAATGTGGATGGCCTTAGCTGAAATGCCCAACAGTGGGAATATGGAACCCGAAGAGACCACCCCCCCAGTAGCCAGACAGGACCCCCAGTGGAGGAATGGGGACACCAGCCCACCTATAAAAGTTTTGACCCCAAATCAGTCCCGTCTAAAAGAAATTCAGGGACAAAGATAGAGCAGAGACTGAAGGAATGACCAACCAGTCAGTGGCCAGCCCATTTTGAGACCCATCCATGGACAGACATCAGTATGTCACACTATTAATTATGTTATGTTGTACGTACAGACAGGAGCCTAACAAAGCAGCTCTCTGAGAATTGCTACCCAGCAGCTGACTGAGACAGATGCAGATAGCCACAGACAAACATTGGACGGAAGTTGGGGACCGCTATGGAAGAGTTCAGAGAAGGACTGGAGGAACTGAACAGGATGGCAACACCATAAAGACCAACAGTGTCAACTAACCTGGACCCCTGAGAGCTCCCAGAGACGGAGCCACCAACCAAAGAGCACACATGGGCTGATGTAAGGCTCTCAGCACATATGTAGCAGAGGGCTGCCTTGTCTGGCCTTAGGGAGAGGATGTGCCTAGCCCTGTAGAGATTTGATGCGTGGGATGGGGGGGGGGGTACTTGGGAGGGGTTATCCTCTCAGAGTCAAAAGGAGGAGGGAGGAACTCTGCAAGGCAGGACTGGGAGGGGGCAGCATTTGGGATGTAAATAAATAAATGAATAAGAATAAAAAAGAAATGCATCCAAATGATCTGTGTCAACAGTTTTAAATTATCTCTGGAAATTAGATGTTGATGTCTATCTTACAAGAGAAAAACCTTGCCTTCTCCAAGACATGGTCTCATGCAAGCAGGCCTTAGAACTCTTGGCAGAGAAACCAAGGCCAGGGAAATGGGAACCACCTAAAAGCAAATGGGAACATGGGCCTCTTACTGGCATTCACTTTGACATCAAAAAATCTGTGGGGAATGGAATTTTTCACATCATCTCTTCAGATGATTTTTTTGTTAAGTGAAACTGGGTTCAAAATAGTTATATTGTGTCTTCTATGGGCAGCAGTAGTGTTCCAGGAAAGGAAGGGATGCTGTGAGTCCTCAGTTTGTGGGGAGATGTGGAATAGAGCGAGTTTCACCCCTGCGTGCTTGGCCACTCCTCTCTCCATCTCTTACCATTTTCTGGTTGACTAACTCCCTCAGAAATTCCTAAGGATGGGAACACCCGCACAGAGTCCTACAGAACTCACCTGACTGGTGTGCAGCCAATACTGCAGCTTGGATTTGTTTTTGATTCGTGGTAGCAGCAGCCTGTACACTATGTGCTCACCAATGGTTGTCAAGATGGAGAGACCAAATCCTATGCACAGCAGCACGAAGAGTCCAGAGAAGTGCTTGATGCCCATTTGCAAAGTCTGCAAGACAGGAGAGGCCTTGAGTGCTGTAGCCCATGCTCGTTTGCTTTTCTTTCTTTCTTTCTTTCTTTCTTTCTTTCTTTCTTTCTTTCTTTTTTTTT
>NW_022196900.1:10632649-10665466 GCF_008632895.1 Mastomys coucha
TTTTTTGATTCGTGGTATAGTCCTTAGCTGGCCCTTCCTCCCTGGGCGGATTCCACTATGCTCCACCTGCTCGCTCCCCATGAAGCACACACCCAGGGTCACCGAGGGCTGTTGCTGAGCACTGTCCGGTAATACTGCTTACACATGGATCTCACTGTGTGCCATCCCTGGAGTTGTACAAAGGCTCCGAGTCTGGACTATGCTTCCATTTCTTAGAAGCAGAGGAATAAAGACGTTAACAGTTGGATATGTGAAACGGTTGAATAGCTATGAAAGAAAGGACCTCTTTCAGGAGCAGAGGAGGAATAGATTTAAGGAGAAAAGACCATGATCTGAATAAACACAGAAGTTAGACCTAGCAGGGAATGTCAGGACCCTTTAGTTAAAGGTCTCAATGGCTGCTAGCTGTAGAAATATATCAGTGACATACAGAAAGTTGAACCAGGCTACAAAATGAGGCGGCTGTGGAAAAGGAAAAGGAGCATTGCCTGCTGGCTTTTTGTGAGCAGTTTTAGAGTTAAAGAAACATACTATGTAAAGTCCTTATATGGCACAGTAATAAGCCTGTGTGATATCACTATCACCAATAATTAGTGTTCAATATATTATTGCTACCGATACAGTGAGAACTACTTTTGGGTTTCAACATTTGAACCATAAAACATTCAGCAAAAACTCCGAGTCATACTTTTTTTTTTTTTTTTAAATAAGGGGCTGTCAAGATGAGGAAAATGTAACTCACACTGGGTCACCTTGCCAATAAACACACAGACCTTCTGTTTTCTTGTCTATAACAAAATTTAGTTTTTCTCATTTTATCCCAATAGTTAATAAGTTGTCTTGGGCTTACACATCTCCTTAGTAAATTTTTTATGCCTACCCATTACTAGGCTAACCAAAAGGTTTTATTTTATGTAAGTGGGTACTCTGCTTGTGTGAGTGTCAGTGCACACATGCAAGTGTCCGCAGTCAGCGGAAGAGGGTATTGGACTCCCTGGAATGGAGTTAAAGATAGCTGTTAACTTCAGCACAGGTGCTGAGAATGGAACCCTGGTCCTCTAGCATAGCAACAAGTGCTCTTAACCACTAAGCCGTCTTTCCAGTGCTGTTTGTTTATTATTTATTTTCTGGCTTTTGGGGACGGGGTTTCACTATGTAGTCCTGGCTGTCCTGTATATTTCTTAACTGGGCATTTCATAGGCATGCCAGAGTCTATATATGTATTTTAATATTGTGATCTTATAATACTCCTTTAAATATTAATTACTTCCACTTTACGTATGAGGAACCTGGCAATTATTATATTTCCTCAAATCCAGCACACTAATCTGTGGGGGAAGCAGGATGCAAGTGCAGTGACATCTGTGTCTTCTGTCAAGTGGACCTCTCTTGTAGCTATTCTTTGCTATCTGATTTCTTGCTGTGGATTCTCTATAACAAGTTGCCAAATATTTTTATTCAAAAATCCAGCCTCTGAGTTGCAAGTCCTCTGTACTCTGTCTGTGGGCATCAACCCATATGGTTGTGTCTGAGTCTGAGGGATACGGTGTGAGGCTGAGGCTGTAGTTCAGCTTTTTTCCTCTTTGGTCATTGTGCTTGTTAATTTTTTTTGATATAAAGTAGAAGTACTTGATGGCATCTCAATTGGGGAATTGCTTCCATCAGATTGGCATGTGGGAAAGTCTGTGGAGGGATTTTCTTGAGTAATGATTGATGGTGGTGGTGCCACCACTGGGCAGATGGTCTTGGGCTATGTACAAAAGCAAGCTGGGCAAGCCTTGGAGAGCAGTCCAGAAGGCTGTTTTACTTCATGATTCCTGCCTCTACTCCTGTTTGAGTTCCTGCTTTTTCTTCTCTGTTATATGAAATAAAATCTTCCTTCCCCCAGTTTGCTTTTAGTCATTGTTTTATCACAGCAACGAAAAGTAAACTGGATTAGTCATGTTCTCTTAAATATGCTGTGCCTTTTTTTGTGTGTGTACCCTACCAGTAGATAGAGCACCTGCCTAGGGTACATAATTCCCTCGGCTCAATCTTTAGCACAATAAATAAACAGATAAATAATAAATTGTCTCAGGTTAAATGCTTCAGATTATGTAGCCATCCTTGGCGGATTATGATATCACAGTCTACACATTGTGCATTAGGAATATACACACATAGATGTCTAAATAAGAAATGCAGTTGTGGTTTTGAATTAAGTGGGGGTGTAATTTGTGTTTTCCTGTGAGAGTAATGGAAACCACTGCCATCATCTGCAAACACTGGTAATAGTAATTTTAAGAACAAACTAGATCCAGATAAAGGGAGATGCCTGTAGTTATCTAATGTGTGGTTTCTGCCTAGACTTTGGATACTTCAGGAAAATGTAGAAACCAAGACTACCATTTTTTTTTTTTTTTGTGCCCAAACTCACTTTTGTATCTTGTTCATATGTGGACACTTAGAACAGTCATTCCCAAGCTTCCAGCAAGGAATGCTGTGAGAGAATTTCATTGATCATTTGAATTTTACATGTTGGTGATGTTTCCATGCAACTAATCCTTGTTTCCATTCACAGACTGTCCACAACACACAGCAAACATCCCGTCTCATTCCTCTGGTTCTCTGTGTCTGTATTCATTGCTCCCAATTATTCTCCTCTCATTCTGATGTGGACCCACTATAACCAGGTTGCTGTCCATTATATAGTTTGGGGGGGGGCACCTCTCTCTCTTGGTTACACTTCAATCCCCATTGCCAAGCCTCATCTCTGACTGTAATTGATGACATGATTTCAATTCCTTGCTATACTTATTTTTTTTAATCCAGGTTTATGCCTTTAAATGCTACTGATATGCTAACAGTTTCCAAGAATTACGGACTTTATTCTTCAAATCTCTACTCAAACTATTTGGGCATCCCCAAATATATCACATTAACACATTAAAAGGAAAGTCCTTTGAGTGGAGGTATCCTATGTGGATGGATAATACTGTTACTAGAAGCTGTAAGCTAAGTAAAAATCCCAGTGAGTGGGTTACATCCCTCTGAGTGGTTGGTAAAGGAAACCCCAGAGGCCTTCCAAGCAATACAGACTATTGACACTGCTCTTGGTTGCACACCAGACCTAGATGACCTATTATTAAATACATTACACACTTTGGTTTCCAGGCATAGAGAAAACAATCAAAGCTAAGCAAAAGCTTACTCCCTGCTGACGAGTTGATAGGTCTGTCAAGTGCTATTCAGGCCACTGAAAGAGAAAGGACTGGAGCTTGGATGCTATGACACCAATCTACTGGGCAAGATGTGCCCATTGGTGCAATAATGGCATGGCCATCATGCGAGTAATTGCTTTCTAATTGGATTTGAGGCCTTCTCTACAAGAAGAAGTTATGTCTGGCACTGTAAACCTGGCCAAAGCCTATGGGCATCTAAAGGATCAAAGCCTAAGAGAACATCTACTGTTATTATTTTACTGAATGGATAATGTGGTTAAACTATCTTCTTAATATTTATGTTTTTTGGCTTTCAGCCTTGGTCAAGGAAGTTCGTGTTTGTAGCGGGTGCTGGTTAACTCAGACACAAAGTTCGTCAGAGTGCTGAGAACACTCTTGAGTGTTCAGCCCTCCATAGGATAGCTATATCATCTTCTCCAAAACTCTGGAAACACAACAAAAGGGAAATGGAAAAGCTGGTAGGTTCTGGGGAGGAGGAGTGTGCAACTCTTTTCTGTACGTGCATGACTGAGATGGTTTCCTGTTTAAGACTGAGCCCATCAACATTCCAGCATGGATAAATAAAGTCATGAGGCTCCAACTCCTTCTAAAGAGCTATATGCAGCTTGAGATTACTATATCCTTTTATTATACAGTAAATATTTCTTTTTGAGACAGAGTCTCATATTGTAGCTTAGGCTGTCTTTGGAACTCACTATGTAGTTCAAACTATCAGTTAACTCAAGGTAATCCTCCTGCCTCTATCTCCAGAGTGTAGGGATTACAGGCATGAGCTACCACCATGCTTGTCCCTATACAAGTAGTTTAAAATTCTCTATTTTTTCCTCTGAATTAAGAAAATTGGCATATATGTATTATATAATATATAAAATATATATTTATATAAAAGTTTTTTTTTCTAGAGTGGTAAGCAAATACTATTTTTGAACAATTCGCCTTTTAATCTCTAAAAATTAGTCATCTATTTATTAACTTCAATGGATTAAGTCTATTTCTTCTTCTTTTTATTTTGTTTTTTGTTTGTTTTTCAAGACAGGGTTTCTCTGTGTAGCCCTGGCTGTCCCAGAACTCATTCTGTAGACAAGGCTGGCCTCAAACTCAGAAATCCACCTGCTTCTGCCTCCCAAGTGCTGGGATTAAAGGCATGCGCCACCATTGCCCAGCATTATGACAGTTCAAATGGCTGTGAGCCATCAAGCAGTGTCTGGGATTTGATCCACAGTCAGTGCTCTTAACTGAGCCATGGCTCCAGCACTATTTCTTCTTTTATCATGATTTACTATTACAAAACTACTATGATTATACTTTATTATATATGATAAATATTGCTGTAGTAAAAAAATGTCTGTACCAATTTAAATGTATTATTTTAACATACTGCCATGAGTGTGCTTATCAGGCCAATAGTTACAAGTATTTTGGTAACCAACAATATTTGAAATAACCCTTAAAAATGACAGAAACCAGACTCAGTGCCACCCGAGGTACAAGATGTTGCCAAGCTCCAGATCCCCATAACCCCACCAACCTTGTTTCACAATTATTTTTTCTGGTCCCTGCCTCTCTCTGGTGCAAGCATCAAATCCATGACTGCATGTGTGTTGTGCAAGCACTCTGCCTCTGGCTATACCCCTCGTCCAATTTGATTTGTGTTGTAATTAGTACTTACTTGATGGTTGAATATTTTCCCATGTTTATTTTACCTGCCTTTTGCATAGATCATGTTTACATCTTCTGCATTTATGAATTTTAGACATGAGATTTAATTTGAAGCTATTGACTTTTCCTTTCTATGTTTTTCCACTTTAGATTGTACTAAAGGGTCTTTTATTTTTTTGGATTTTATTCCATAAAAGTTTGGAATTTCATATGTGTGTGGGTTTTTTTTTCTTTTTCTTTTGTCTTCTCCACAAACTTCTATTGTTTCAATTATTTTGAACAAAAATGTTTTGTGTTCAGTGGTGATTTGGGGGGATGCTGGTCTCTTCAGTCTATCTTGAGTTTTTATGCTAGGGAACGGAGCTATGTTAAATTTTTTTTCAGGACTTTCAATTTTGTCCCAATACTTCAGCAGCTTGTACCCTAAAGGGTCACTTACATCTTTGAAAAACCTGTATCCCTTTTAGCTAAATTTTCAATTTTATTTAAAATCCTTGTCCTGTGTGTGTGTGCATGTGTGCACATGTGTGCGTTTCTTCACTTGTTGGGATTAAAGGCATGTACTACCACGCCAGGAAATTTTTGGGTTTAAAGCAGCCTGCAAAACAATATTCTAAAGCTGCCATTATAAGCAACAAAATGCATGCTTATGGATTAGATTAAGCTCATCAGAGAACGTCCTCTCATCTATGTAGCTTTACCGCTATACCTATGCACTGCTATTTTTTTCACTACTGAGAATTTAAAGGTATTGTGACATAGTTTATAATTCATAGTTATTGGTACAGGTAGTCCTGAGAAGGATCTCAGATTCTGGCAAT
This sequence comes from Mastomys coucha, assembly GCF_008632895.1. Classification (NCBI taxonomy): domain Eukaryota; kingdom Metazoa; phylum Chordata; class Mammalia; order Rodentia; family Muridae; genus Mastomys; species Mastomys coucha. The sequence continues at coordinate 10,638,351 of NW_022196900.1, forward strand.
ACAGCCTAGCATGCATGACACCTGGGTCCCGTTGCATTTCATCCTCTCACCCCACTCCCAAATATCCCATCTAATTCTCAGACTAGCAGCTTCATTTCTACTCCTTGATGCCATTTCTAAAGCATGATTGACTTGGGATACAAACTAACTGTGCTGAGGCAAATAGTTTCCCTCTGTTTGAAAGGGAGCTATCTAGTGGCTTGGGAATTGTAACATATGGTAGAGAGCAGATACAATCCATTAACACAGGATCATAACAATATGTTGTTACTAATGTGTATACCTTTGGAGCATATTGCTGTTATCAGTTTAATTTAAATATGGTCACGTGTTCCTCAGGCTAAGATGAAATGGAAGGTAGTTTAAAACTATGTCAAGAGACTGGAGTGATACCCTGGTAATTGACCTGAGTTCAATTCTTGGAACTAACGTAAAAGAACTGGTGTGATGGCGTAACGCTTGTAATCCCAGAGTGGAGAAGATGGAGACAGGAGTGTCTCTGGAGCTCATCAGACAGACAGCCTCATCTCAATAGTGACCTCCAGGTCCTGGTGAGATGCTTTCTCTTAAAATACAAGGTAGAAAGTCTCTGAGGAACAACACTCAGGGGAGACCTCTTGTTCCCATGTACACGTACACACTTGTCTTGTACACTTGCTCATACATGCATATACATGCAAGCATACACATACCACACACACATGCATGCATAGCACTCACACACATACATATGTACATGCATGTACACACGCAGATACACTGTTTAAATATATCTGTTTCTTTGCAATACATACTGAAGGGGTCTGGGCCTCTTGCTCCTTGACTAACAGTTAGTTTGCTAGTTTTTGGTTTCTCCTCTTATGAAAATTGGATTGAGACCAGATTACATTAATAAGATTATTCTGAATAATTTGAGATACACGAACATAGGAACCATAAAAATAAGAGGAATTTAATATGATAGAAAGCAAACTCAGTCTTTGTGGTCTTAAATCTTTCTGTTCTTCTTACCAGGTTCACGTCCACAGACAAGATTGTCTCTGTCATTTGTAAGGCTGAGATGAGGGCACCACCTCAGTGTTGATCAAATGACAACACACACGTTATAACAAAAGTTAGGAGCGGATTGCCCCCCACACACCAATTCTTATTGTCACTCTAAGAAATTGTATAGAACTATTGGTTGGTAAGAAACAAAGTTAACTGAAAGAAAAAAAAAAGCATTCTAACTTGGAAGTAAATATAATCCATTTTCTGGAATAACTAGCCAGATTGTTTTGTTCTATAACCAGAAACAAGTACTCAGTTCAAAGCTATTGCTACAAAGCTTTATGTAGCTACTATATGGTTGAGCAATTATTCCAGCTACTCCAAAAGAGTTTCCTTGTTAAATATGAACAGCTAACCAAATATACTTCAAATCCTTGGTCATAATTTAAAATTTTTCTTATTGGAAAATGTGTGTGTTCAGAGCTATGATGTCTGTCCTCAGGAGATCTGTTTGGTTTATGTTCACCTTTCTCACTAGAATTTCCTCTCAAAGCCAGATATATCAGGCTAGGATGAAAGGCTCTTTCACGTGTTCTTCGTGTCTCAGGTTGAGAAGTCTATGGTGTGCTCTGCGCATGTGTGGTGAGGAGGGACTTGGAGTCTGCTCCTATCATTCCCTTTCTTGGCCAGGATTCCAAAGATGTCCAGCTAATTTCAAAGCGGTGGTGGCAGGATGTCAAGAAGCGAGGATCCAAGGGCCCCAGTGTCCTTTCCACACTGGTCTCACCAGATGTGGGGAGAGGGAGAGGCAAGGAGGTCAGTAGAGGGAACACTTTACACATTTAATCTCTTTGGGCTCTCAGAATAGACTTAGATGGAAAGACACACATTGGTTAGGTTCTCATAGTCACCTAGCTAATAAGCAGTGTGGTTATGCTGTCCTACCTGAATGCACACCCTGGACTGTTTGGATCTCAAACTGTCTTAACTATTGTGAAATGGGTTTGACTCCACTGTTACAGGAATGACATTATTTGCACAACCTAAATAGATATTTTAGGGTGGAAAAGAAAGAATAGAGTCAGGGATTCCTGTTCCTTGTGGATCTCAAGTAAAGTGCAATATAAAAATTTTGCAGTATGCCTTGGGATAGATGGGCACCTTGCCAAAAATGAAATCTGTGAATCTTCTTTAAAATATAACAATAAACTAGGAATAGTTAAGGGGTGTTCCTTGACTGGGTAAGTGTAGTAAGAGTTTATTTCATTGTGCCAGTATTTGGAATCTCAGGCGGCTCATTATAGGGAGCGATCTGTGACGTGGTAGATGCTAGCACATGGGCATAAGGTATTCCAAGGACATCTTATACTCTATGAATTGACAGTAGTTTCAGGGGCTTCAGAGAACTAGTGACGCATCTGGGGATAAACAGCAGAGTTATACAGATTCCAAAGCAGAACAGAGCTTGTTCCTTTCCGTGCTGTACTATCTAACATTGCCGATCCGAGGCCACCACCAAGAACTAAGTGACCTGCTGAGAGAGCTGTGCAACATTGCTTGTCTAGAATCAGCAAGTTCCAGCACTTCCTAGGGTACTAGTTTAATGATTCAGGCATGAGGAACTCTGAGTTGGATGTTCCAGGGGGAAGACCTTCCTGGGATAAGACAGCTCTTGGCTTCTCTGCTAGGGACCAGAACTGATTCTCAAAAGCCAACCAAACTGATATCACTAAGTTTCATTTTGCTTGGAATCTGTATTCCTTACCATCCAGAACAAAAGCATTTCAGCATCATGGGAAAGGGTATGCCAGCCTGTACGTGCTTATTCCACCCTGTGGGAAAACGGACTCTCCCATTCTCTCCGACTGGGTCTGGGATGAGAGGACTCTTTCTAGGCAGGATGCTGCCTCATCTGACCAAAATTCTGCCATTTCTGAACCATTCTGCAAAGCTGTTGTACTAAGCCTGGCAGGCTGGCCATTTGGTCCAGATTTAGCTCTTTTCACATGAGCACTGAGGCTACTTGCTGGTGGGTTGAAACACTGAGACAAAATTTTCCACTCAGACTTCTATCCCTCAAATATCCTCAGGGATTTCTGAGTATGCATCTTGGAGAGTCAGGGTGCATCCTGCTATGGAGTTATTTATGCCCAGAGAGAGGTTAAAGGATACTAAGCAAAGATAAATATATTTTTTTTGCTAGTTGTTTACAACAGGAAGTTAACAATCCATTAAAAGTCTGAATGCCACAGGAAAGTGAAAGGGGTTCCTAATACTCCATGAGAATTGTCTTCTCCCACATACACAACCTTGAGAAAGAAAGGCAAAGGTGTACATTTCTTAGTTTTAAGCGTTTAGTTTTCTTGACCGTGTTCGTGTTCTCTAAAACAAAGAAAAAAAGCATTTATAAGAATCATTCCAATTTCTGGTTTCCCTCCCTGCTCCCCACTTTGTAGCCACTGAAGAGTTGAATTAATAACACTTCATGGATGATAGCGGCAGAGAGAAACACTTCCGGGTTAGTCAGATAGACAGCTGGATATAGATCTTGAAAGAGAGAAGAAAGCTAAATATGTTGAGGGGAGTCCTTAAACAAAACAAAACAAGCAAAAACAAACAAACACAAAACTCACACAAACACGACCAATTTCTTGTGGATCTCCATGGTTCTGACCACATCACTGAACTCTTCAAAGGATATCCGGCCATCGCCATCCTTATCCAGCACCAAGATGCTTTTGTCCACCAGCTGCTGCAGTTGCCAGTCCTTGAGGTTGTTTCCCACCATCATCTTAAGCACCTGGAAGAGCTCCCCGTTGGAGATGAAGCCGTCATTATCCATGTCGTAGATTCTGAAGGCGAACCTTAGCTTCTGCTCTTCATCACCCTTGACGCTGAACTGGGAGGTGCCTACGATGAACTCGTGGAAGTTCACTTCCCCGTCGCCGTCTGTGTCGAAGATGTCGATCACTCTGCCCACCAGAGGATTCTGCTGCAGCTCAGGCAGCGACATGAACTCTTCTACGCTCAGGGAGCCTGATTTGTCCAAGTCCATCTTCTTGAAGCTTTTGCCCAGCCTTCTAATCTCTTCATGGTCGAAGTGGTTGCATATCTCAGATGGGTAGCTGTTTTCATTTCCCATGGCGAGGCAGTAGGGTTGGCAAGGGCAGCGGAGGGAGGAGACAGCAGGGCAGGCTGTGCTACCGTTGGCCTGGGCAGCACGCGAGAGCACGTGGGAGGCAGAGGTGGGCAGCAGGGAGGGAAGGGGAAGCTCAGCGAGGACAGCAAGGCAGGAAATAACAGTAAGGCTGGAGGGGACCAGTGGACAAACTGAGGCTACCCAGGCGAGGGATAGCTGCTACTGGGCTGTCGTCCTCTCGAATGCTGTTTCCCTTGTAATTCCCATCTCTCCTGGAAATTATTTTCTCTTTCATCTCCCTTTCCCAAGAAATGTAAGCCCCAAAGGGAATTAGGGACATGTCTAGATAATTCACATAGCTTGACAGACATTATATATATAACAGACATATGTTAAATGATTGGATGAAGGTCGTACCACACTGCTGCTTCCTTTGCAGGCCTGGTGTAACTGCCAGATAAAATGATAGTCCAAACTCTGATAGGAGGTGTATTGCCCATAATTCTGTCTGGGAGAAGCCAGACTGGCATCCACCTGGACCTTTTTCAGGACCTGAGGTTCTGAAGATTCTTAAGAACCTTCAGAGGTTCAGGAGATTCTTAAGAAAACAGAATTTCTTACTCAGGTATACAGACATCAATGTACTCTTGAGAAATTAAAAAAACAAAACAAAAACAAAAACAAACAAACAAAAAACCCAAAACCCAAAAAACCCCCCTGAGCCCTTGTTAATGTAGAGCACTTTCAAAAAAATAGAAATCAAGGTTTCCTAGAACATGGCCTCTGTTGCTCTGTGATTTATCTCCCTGACTGGCCTGTCTGCTGCCTGAGGCTGCCTGTCCCGCAGAGCATAGAGATCTTCTGTAGAGTATCCTGGGAAGGTCTGCGTGTGCAGCTTACATGATTCACATCCTCCTCCCTTGCTTCCATTAGGTTTGTTCTTTGAGCCAAAATTAATCTTTCTTTTCTTTGGAGTAGCAACTCCAATTCTCAATATATATATATATATATATATATATATATATAAATACATGTGATCCAAGAACAATCCAGTTTGAAGGGACTTGGGAGAACTTCAGGGGGCCAAATCAAAATCGGAGAGGCAAATACCCACTGGCTTCAAAAAAACCAAGGGCATATCATGTCTTATGTTCTCTAATTTGGATGAAGATCAGCAGGAAGGTTACCATGTGAAATTGCTGCAACTGAGCCACTGGACATCCTACCATTAGGTTTGGCCATTTAAAATTTTCTCTGTAAAAAGATAATAATTGTGGTGGTTTGAATAAGGGTGTGGCGTTCCCCTCCCAACCCCCTGAGGCTTTGGCGTTTGGATACTCGGTCCCTAGTGGTTAGCACTGTTTAGGGAGGTTTGGGGGATGTGGCCTTGCTGGAGGATCTTCCTCCTGCAGAGTTTTAGGTTCTGAAGGCTTGTACCATCACAGTTTGCTCTCTGCTTCCCATCTGTAGCTCAGCTTTTGGCTTCCGGCTCCAGTGACCATAACTAGACCTGCTTGCTGCCGTGCCACTCCACTGTGATGCTGACAGACTCTTATTCCTCTGAAAACCAAAGCCCCACTAAAGTCTCTCTTTCTCTAAGTTGCCTTTGTCACAGTATTGATCACAACAATAGAAAACTGACTAGGCGTTAGTTAATTTTAAAGACTTTAAAACATATATTTTTTAAAAATTATATGTATGTCTGTGTGTAGGTATGTGCCTGTGAGTGAAGATGTCTGTGGAGGTGAGAAGAAGGCACTGGGTCCTCTGGAGCTGGACTTACAGGTCATGGTGAGCTAGCTGCTGTGGGTGCTGGGAACCAAACTCAGGTCCTCTGAAAGAGCAGAGCACACACTAAGGATTGAGCTGTCTCTTGAGTGCTTGCATTGGCTTTAAAACAGTTAAAACAATTTTAAAAAATACCCTTTACCCAACCCAAGCTGTGACATTTTACTGGAGATGCATTTTGTCTTATTTGCCCATTCTCTAGTTGCTCAGAAAAATTAAAAGGGTATAGTTTGTGTAAAACGTTTTTTTGAACTTGTAATGCTCAAGCGAATCACTAAGCTGTCAAAGTTCCATGTAAGCTTGGCACGTGGGAGACTGAGGCTGGAGGCCTAGGAGTTCTAACTCACTGTGTGTTACATAGTGTGACCATTTCCAGAAGAGCATGGGTAGAGATCACCTTAAATGATAAGATGTTTGTAATCATTGCTGACCTTCAAATGCTGCTCTCCCCAGCACTCTGCTCAATGCCCCTTCTAGAGCACCTCGATTTTTCTAGATTTTCTGGGGGTGATGAGGTAGGGATAGGCAAGCCCTGAAAGGACTTGATGGTAGTTTTATCCTATGAAAAGAAAGTTCGGTTAATAGTAGTTGGTATAGGTTCATGTGGATTAGGGATGAGGTTGACCAGTAGTTCACTGCTTTTTTTTTTTTTTTTTTTTTTTTAGATTTATTTTATCTATTCATGGTTGTACAGATGGCCATGAGCTATCATGTGTGTGGCTGCTGGGAATTGAACTCAGGACCTCTGCTGGTCCCACTCCATCAGCCCCACTTGCTCCCGCCCACTCCGGCCCCACTCTCGTAATTCACTGTAGCTGTCTTTAGATGCACCAAGAAGAGGGTGTCAGATCTCACTACGGGTAGTTGTGAGCCACCATGTGGTTGCTGGGATTCGAACTCAGGACCTTCGGAAGAACAGTCAGTGCTCTTACCCGTTGAGCCATCTTGCCAGCCCCCACTGCTGGTTTTATTAATCAATTTTATTTGTATATACTCTGCTACTATAGGTAACATCTAAAATTGAGAGTATCTGCAAGCCCTGGGCATGTTATCATATGTGTACATTTACATTTGTTAGAAAAGAGCTATAACAGATGCTAAGTCACCTACACAGGCTTTAGTAGATAACCTGGTGGATTTTCTGGTGTAGGTCACAGAATTACAGTGAGAACAACCTCTGACTTCAGCATCAGTATCAGGGGCAGCATAAACCTTTGTCCAGAAAATTCCAGTAAGAAGGCTGGGCCCAAAGGAGATGAACCCATATCAGTAGACAGACCTCTATCAGAGAATTACAGATCAGGTTCCTTGAGAGTAAAGAAAGTCAAGGAAGTAGCCCTGTGGCTGCCCTACTTGCTCTGCTCTCAGTTCCTATGCCACATCAAAGGCAGGTGTGAAGCCCTGAGAGGTCTTCGAAAAGGGTACAGATCTGGGGGCCAAGACACAGAGATGAAGTTAAGAAGTGGGGGACAAAAAGCTGGGTGGTAGATGAGCTACAGCTAGAGCCACATGGGCCTGCCCCTCCTTTCTAAGCCTTTTTCTGTATCCAGCAGGGGTGGGGAGCACAGGGGTGTTGGGTGTTGAGGGGTGCAGGGTGGGAAGGCCTTCTGATGGTAAGGAAGCAGAGACTAAGGCAGAAGCTAATTTCAGTTCCAGACCCTGGAGAGGAGAATCTTCAAATGTAGGCAAGGCCGAGGAAGAGGTCAGCTTTACTGAGTACCACCTGTATCCTCTTACTCAGCCAAAGAGGATGGACAATCACATCGTCTGCTCAGGATGAGAGAGACATGATGAGACACAAGGCAGGTCTTCCTTGAGAGACCTGGACAAGTCTGGTAGTCTGAATGAGAATGACTTCCAAAGGGCCATATGTTTGAATACGTGGTCTGGCCTCCCATAGATGTATATGTTTGGATTCTTGGTCCCCAGTTTGATGGAACTGTTTGATTAGGAGGAGTGGCCTTGCTGGAAGAGGTGTGGCTGGAAGCAGGCTTGAGGTTTCAAAAGACTCATGCCATTTGCAGTGTGCTGTCTGTCTCTTGCTTGTGGATCAAGATGTGAGTTCTCAGATGGCCCTGCTGCCTGTGATCTTGGCTCCACCATGAACTCTAACCTTCTGATATTGTAAACCCAGTTCAATGTGTTCTTTTATAAGCTGCCTTGGGCATGTTTTTGCTACATCAATAGAAAAGTAAATAAGACAACAGGATAGGGGTAAGGGACTTTCAGTCACCAACAGTATCAAACAACTGGCTCTTATCACTCTTTGGGTGTGGCTTTTTTATCTCACCCAGGGAAGAGTAAGGAGCTCAGGCCAGACAATACCTCTGCCAAGCAAGACAGACCTAAGGAGTCAAGACAGTTTCATTTTATTAAAAATGGTTGTATTTCATCATAAGGTGGGTGTGAACTAGAATAAGTGAAAAAAAAAAAAAAGACAGAAAGAAGGAGGAATGGAGGGAAGGCCAGGTAGACTTTGTGGGTGTTGGCTATATTTTGCTGCTGCCCACTGCTCTAAGGACTTCCCATCATTAGCTTTGGCTCTTCAGTTCAGCCTCCGAGGACTTCTCATTTCTGGCTTGTGAACCTCAGCAATGGTCATCAGACACTCAGAGGCTCCTTCCAGCCTTTTCCCGAATAGTTCTTTGATGTTTGTTGCTGTAAAGGAGCCCCTAGTCAGCTATAATCGGTGTGTGCTACCAGGAGGCGGAAATGGTGCCTGTAAGTCCCAGTGCCAGGAAGGCAGTCACAAGAGGATTCACAGGTCTGCTTGCCAGCAGCCAGCCTAACCTACTAGGTGAGTTTCAAGACAGTAATGGACGCGCTGTATCAGAAAACTAAGGTGGATGCTGCCCGAGGAATGACGTCCCAGGTTGACTTCTGGCCTCCAGCCAAACACAGACATGTACGCACCTGACCACTCAGACATGTGAACATACCTACTGCATGCGATTATTGTGATGGGCAGATTAGGAGGTATGTATACAGAGAAGTGTTTTATGAGGAGAAATGCAGTCACAAGAATTAACTGATTTAATGATTGGACAGACACTGGTGGGGAGATGGCTCCACTTCATTTAAGCATACTCAGTGTACAGAAGGATTCTTTTTGGCCTCTGCATTGTTGAGAATTCAACACCGTGGTGAAAGCTGGGGTAGTCAGTCAAAGTGAGGTTGTCTTCCCGTTGCTCCACATTTCACAAACTTTGTAGTTTGGCACCATAACGGGACTCTGGCCATTGCTTCCATTTTCTCTAGCCATTCGTCATTTCTAGTCATTTCCATGGAAAGCACCATTTGTTCCTTGTTCTGTGTGTCACAGTGGAGTGTGTAGACTGTAGTAAATTAAAAGGCTTGATTGATTGATTTGGAAGAACCCAGAAGCCCCTTGGCATGTCTGTTTTAACAAGGCATTTCTCCTTAGTTTCATTTCTCCTCAAGGATTTTCAGATTAAGAGCTATGAGATGGTCACATGCATAAACAACTGACAAAAAAAAAAAATGGAATGAGGCATTCTTGTCGTCTTCCACGCCCTTCTGCACGTCAGTCAGGGCAACAGACATTCAAGCAAGATGACACATTCTATCAGATTCCTAGACACTTTGCAGGGAGTCCTGAGCCTCTTGGAAGTGCTTTTTCTGGTGCTACCTGGAGCCACACTTAACAGGTCACTCTATTGCTGTGAGCCACAGTGTCCTGGGAGGAGCTGCAGCTTAAGTTGTAGCTTAGGCCCTGAGCTCAGACTCTCACCTGAGTATCAGATTCTCATCAGCAAAGCAGAAAAGAAAGAATGAAGCTAGAGCTTTGTTGGAGGTGCATTGGTATATGGAGGATACCTTCCAAAGGGAAAGTACTTAAAACACATCTAAAATAGTTGTAATGCACACACACCATGGGCACTCGTCATGCTTTGTCTATCTACTCTCTTTCTTATTTAAAAATAAGAAAGGTGGACATTTCACTCCTTCTTAAAAGGGGGAACCAAATACCCACGGAAGGAGTTGCAGAGATTAACTATGGAGCAGAGACTGAAGGAAGAGCAAGCCAGCCTAAATATAGCTATCTCCTGAGAGGCTCTGACAGTACCTGACTAATACAGTTGTAGAGGCTCACAGCCAACCATTGAACTGAGTACAGGGTCCCCAGTGAAGGAGTTAGAGAAAGGACCAATGGAGCTGAGGGGTTTGCAGCCCCTTAGGATGAACAACAATATGAACTAACTAGTACCCTCAGAGCTCCCAGGGTCTCAACCACCAACCAAGGACCGCACATGGAGGGGTCTGATTGTTCTGGCAGCGTGTGTATAGTAGAGGATTGGAATTTGATCATCAATAGGAGGAGAGGACCTCGGCCTTGTGAAGGTTCAGTGCCCCAGTGTAGGGGAATGCTAGGGCCAATAAGTGGGAGAGGGTGGGGTGGCAGGCATGGGGAGGGGGGAGGCAACAGGGGTTTGTTTTTGTTGTTTTTGTTTGTTTGTTTGTTTTTTGGAGGGGAAACTGGGAAAGGAGAAATTTACATGTAAATAAAGAAAATATCTAATAAAAATTTCTTTCTTTCTTCCTTCCTTCCTTCCTTCCTTCCTTCCTCCCTTTCTTCCCCTTCCTTTCTTTCTTTCTTTCTTTCTTTCTTTCTTTCTTTCTTTCTTTCTTTCTTTCTTTCTTTCTTTCTCTCTTTGTTCCTATTGCAATGTAGGTGTGGGGAAAAGGACCTGGGTCCTCTGGAAAAGCAGCCAGTGCTCCTAACCACTAAGACAGCTCTCTACCTTTATTTATTTATTTATTTATTTATTTATTTATTTATTTATTTATTTGCTATGACTTATGCCTTTTATTTTATTCGAATGTCAAGCTTCAATCCATTCAACCACTCCTACCTGCTGGCTGTGTGCCGCATAATGAACTTTCTGTAGTTAAGATGACATAGTCACTCCTTCAGTTTCTGCTTCACACTTTGCCTCAGTAGCTCCTTCCCTGGGTATTTCATTCCCCCTGGGGATCCTTCTCATAGTCAATCACCAAACCCAGGCACTATTGTGGATGCCAACAAGCACTTGCTGACAGGATCTTAATATAGCTGTCTCCTGAGAGGCTCTGCCAGTGCCTGACAAATACAGAAGTGGATGCTTGCAGCCAACCATTGGACTGAGTACAGGGTCCCCAATGAAAGGAGCTAGAGAAAGGACCCAAGGAGCTGAAGGGTTTGTACCCCCTTAGAATGAACAACAATATGAACTAACCAATACCCCCAGAGCTCCCAGGGACTAAACCACCAACCAAAGAGTACACATGGTCAGACTCATGGCTCCAGCTGCATATGTAGCAGAGGATGGGCTAGTGGGTCATCAATGGGAGGAGAGACCCTTGGTCCTGTGAAGGTTCTATACCCCAGTGTAGGGGAATGCCAGGGCCAGGAAGCAGGAGAGGGTGGGTTTGTGATCAGGGATTGGGAGGAAGGAATATGGGGTATTTCAGAGGGGAAACCAGGAAAGGGGAGAACATTTGAAATGTAAATAAATAAAGTATCCAATAAAAAATAATAAAAAAGATGACATAATCCCTGGAGTAACTGAGTCTTGCCACTGAGAAATGTAGTTTAATGAGCATGCTTAAGGGTGTAACAGTGCTTACTTAGTCTCTTACCTTGTCACGTATGTCTGTCAGGAGTTGTCTAGGACAGGCTGAGGCTAGCAGTAGCCTTCCGGGAAGTGGCCCATCTTTCTTGCATGGCCTCAGCTTAGTGAGCTCTGAGAGGCAAGGTCCCCAGAGATTTCACCTCGGGATTGCTTCTCAAGACTGCTGATATGCCTTTCCTACACTAGCATGTAGCTGAACAATTCCTGGGCACCAGCCCACCCTATTGGACAGATTTCCTGCAGATCAATATAAGATAAACTTTCATGAATTAATGGTGTTTAGATGAATTGATGATTCTATGGAGTTCCTGATTTGATTCAAACAATCTTAGGAAGAAAGTTAAGATTTTGGTTGTTTTGCTAGAAAGATATAATAAAGTTAGACTCAAGAATAGAGTGTGCCTACTCTTCATAAATAGAAATTAAAAGCTGCATGATAAGAAATACAGTGGGATTTCATAGTTATACCAAAAAGAGAAATAGGTTTGGGACAAATTTCTGATCAATGAAATAATATTCATTCTAGGTCAGATCCAATGATGAAGCCACAGGTGTATATTATGATAAGACTAAGTCAGATGAAACTGTGGCTTTGAACTTATAATGAGCTTACAGAATGAAACACTGCTTTGAACTTAATATCAATATGCCTTTGTAACTCCCATTTTTGTGTAACATTTTATCTATGAGGTAATTTTCTAAGAACTTTTGTATATAAAAAGGCTAGAGAAAAGAAATAAAGATGATTGATGGGTTGGTGGCTTGAAGGATTCTGCTCCATCCATGCATCCAAATGTATGTGTGTCTGTTTGTTTATATGTATGTGTGTAGGTATATGTATGTGTGTAACTATGCATGGACATTTGTGGGGTTGGTTGAGACAGGTGGCTGGGCCTGGCTAAAGTATGTATGTGTGTGAATGTGTGTGTCTATGCATGTTTGCCCTTGTAAAGCATTTAATTCTTTTCCTTTCCTTCCTCTCTGTTTCACAAAGAGTTAACAGCCTGGTCAGTGAGGGGCTCCTGACTGTCTGGTCAGAGATGGGAGCAATAAATCCTTTACCTACCTCCCCATGTTAAGCAACAGGTATTAAGCTGTCTGAAGCCATGGCTTCTGGCCCCAGAAGGACGAAGGATCAAGGAGAGTAAATATTAGGAATACTAAACAACTTTTACTTTTACTTATTATGAATACTAAACAACTTTTACTTTTTTTTTTTACTTATTATGAATACTAAACAACCTTTACTTTTGCAAAACCAAGTTTTGCACCTCTGACCCCTGCTGACACCCCACCCCTCAGCTACTTTCCAGAGAGAATGGCTCAGGCAGGGTCCCCAGCATATATTCAAGAGGATTAGAAATCATATGCTTGGCTGGGCGGTGGTGGTGCATGCCTTTAATCCCAGCACTTGGGAGGCAGAGGCAGGCGGATTTCTGAGTTCGAGGCCAGCCTGGTCTACAGAGTGAGTTCGAGGACAGCCAGGGCTACTCAGAGAAAACCTGTCTCAAAAGAAATCATATGCTTGGCTTTCTTTTGTCATTCTGGGAAAGCTTTTTAATATAAGTTCTGATGTGTATAGTTTTTTAAATATAAGTTCTGATGTGTATAGTTTTAAATTAAAGTTTTTGCTATTTAACTATTCTCTGACCTCCAGCAGAATTAAGTATTTGATTCATGATTCATTTGGAAAGTGGGATGATGATTGCTGACTCATAGACACATTCCCCAGATTAAGAGGGCATGAAGAGCAGGCTCAATGCCTAGCACAGAATTGGTAGAAGTGATAATTTCTGTCTATGGTAGACTTGCTTGAATATTCTAACAAACTATCAGAAAACAGATGATTAGTTGAATATATGTGTTTCTATGGATGCAAGTATTTCCTGATCAGAGACAAATGCAACAGTTGCCTAACGCAGGTGTGGAGGGTGAATATTAAGAAAATGATTACATCCTGAGACACAAAGGAACCTCTATGCTATGTATTGTAGATGAGAGACACCTGGTACCCAAAGAGTCCATTCAAAAGGAAACTTTTATTGGGAAAGTGATGCTACAGCGGAAATCTCAAGGAGTAGAAGAGGTTAAGTAGATGTTGGAATAGGTGGGCATTCCAAACAGAAGAAACCCCACATGCAAAGGCACTGGAGCAGGGGGAACTGGCAGGTAGTGGGCACCTAAAGAAGACCCCGTGTCCAGAGCAGGGAAGTCAATGGGCAGCCATCATATCAGGTGGACTGGAATGAGGTCTGACCATGCCTCAGGCATTGAATCAAAGGCAGTGCTTATCCAGTTATTTCTTATGGGTACATTGATCATGTTTCAATGTACAAAGCACCGACGACATCCAGAGGCCATCCGTGTTCAGAGAGATTATGGATTCCTAAATGAATTAAAACATAAGAGCATAGTAGCAAATTGAAAGAGAAGATACAAAATGAACGATACCATCAAAGGATTGAAGTGTTCTTTTTCTGCTAATAAACAGGCAATTTTTTTTTTTTTGCAAGATATGCTCAATGCTGCTATACACAAGGTAGACACGTGTGATGGCTATAGACGCGGGAACCTGGATGTCATCCAGGTGCACTCAGGTGGGTTGACTTTCAGTGCTGGAACTGGAGTCCCAAATAAAGAAGCTGGCAGGATCAGGCTCCCTCTGAAACCTTCAGGGCCATTCTTTTCTGGGCCTTTCTTCTTCAGAGGTCCAACTACTGAGACACAGTAGAAACGGGAGGTCCGCTCGTTAAGGACAGGGTTCTTCAAGGGGATAGTGAGATCTCACTCAGTTCACCCTACGTGTATCTCAGCACGAAGCAAACAGACACATTCCCCATCGTAATGTGCCACCTTACCACAGACCCCAAAGCAACTGGGTTACCCCAGGATGGACCAAAAACAAAAACAAAAACAAAAACAAAAACAAAACAAAACAAAAAACCCCAAACTTCAAGTTCAAAAGTTTTCCCTGTCACAAGATGATTGCCTCAGGTGTCTTGTCACAGCAATGTAAGGGTGACTAGCTGATGAGTGGACTCGGCCGGCAGCTGCTTGAACCCAATCTCACCTCCTCAGAGCCCATGTTTCCTGGAGGATTCATTTCACATGGTAATTGTTTTCTGGTAACTGTACCAGCCCACCTCACTATACTCCAACTAAATATCAAAGTATGTTTCACACACGGATTTGTATCCTATGGGCAAACCCGACCACATTCTGAGGTACTGTGGTTAAGCCTCAGGAATGCAACCTCCCTTTGGAGAAACCAGTACACTCTACAGCCCTATGCCTGAATTCCAATGGTCTGGAAGGACAGAGGTAGGAGTAGTAGCGATGATGCTCGGAATGGGACTGCTCCGGCCTCCTTGGCTCTATGCTTAGATGTTGCAGGAAGACATCCCTGTTAAGGACTCCAAGACTCCTCAAGAACGCTGTTTCCTTGTCTAATATATATCCCCCAAATTCCACTCACTCACATTGCTCACGAGGGGGAAGAAGTGCCCTTAGGACCCTAGTCTGACCCACTCTGCCGCTAGTCCATGCAGACCATGCATTTCTGAGAGGCAAAGCTATGGTGGTTTTTTTCCCCAATATTTTGTAACACCTCACTTTAGCCACTAGGTGGCATTCGTTCCCCACCTCCATGCTTCGCTTTCTTCAAGCTGGAGTCTCCAGAACCTGGAGGCCAGGGCTGCCTGTACAGAAAGTAGATGAGGGAGGGGTCCTTACACGAGATGCCCCATAGGCTTCAGTGCATGGAAATCTGAAAAAAAAATGGAAGGAAAGCTGTCTCTCACAACAGCTCTAATCAGTCTGAGCACTGTTCAGACCTGCTAGTTGCATAGTAAATGACCTTTCATAAATATTCATTAGTTCGAGGAATTTAGGAGAAAAAGCAGGAACTCTTAACAGTATGTGGTCTTGGGTGTAATTTATGCCTGAGCCTCTCTGGAATGCAAACGAGGATACCATTATTCCACAAGATCTGTTTATTCGCTCATCAGTGAGGTGAAGACTACACTTGCTGGATCACCATTCCTCGTATCAGAATCCAAGCTACACTAACCATAAAGCAGCAAAGAGCAGTCCTGTTTTTCTGTGGATGTACGGTGAGGGGAAGAAAACCCTGAACTGTGGGCGGAAGGCTTTCCCCCACAGAGCAGTGTAGGAAATAGTTGCTATTGTTCGTCCCGAAGTGTTTTAAGTGCTATTGTTTGTATATAAGTGCTACAGGGTTTGTATAACCCTGGGTACTCAGCCGTGGAACTGTAAGACCTTCGTGACCCATGCTTGTCCATATTTGGGGGTGTGAGGGTGACTCCTAGATGAGACAAATGCAGTGCCTTATGAAAAGTGGTCTGTTGTTTACCAAGCTGATTGTTTTTTGTTTTTTTTTGTGTTTTGCACATAGTTTTTATTTTCAATTTTAGCATCTATTGGCTGTTGCTTTGTTTTTATTATTTTATTTTTTTTTTTAATTTGTAGATGTCCTCTTCCTGTGTAGCCTAGACTGGCTTCAAACTCATGATGCCCTTGGCTCAGTTTCTGATTCCTAGGATTATAGGCCTCTCCTACCACCATGCTTGGCTTGAGCATAGATTTTACTTAGGGAAAGAAGAACATTGATTAGGCCACACGTTTCCACAAACAGTTTCATTAAATATACTACACACGTTGAAGCAAGCCCTATCATATCCCTGGCTTTGAGGGGGAAAGTCTGAATTATAAGTTTTAATTTAATTTGTTAAATTTCCTTACTTCTCTGTGGGATGCACACATGCCAGAGCATACACATGGAGGTGAGAGAACAACCCCTGAAAGTCTGCTCTCTCCCTCTGCCATGCAGTCCAGGGATGGACCTCAGGTTACTAGGCTCAGCAGCTGTCAGGAACAAATGGCCATCTGTGGTGCGGTGTCAGTTAGCATACGGAAGTGTGTTCTGGCCTCAGGCTTACTCAGCATTTCAACTGCCTTTGGCCTTTTGCTTCTCAGCCCTTCTCACCCCTGCCCCAAACTTCTCCAGCTCATGTGCTTCATCCCTCCCCAAGCTTCTCATCCCCATATAACTCTGCCATTTGGCCATGTACTCTTTTTTTTTCTTCCTCTCTTAGACTCTTCTTTCTTGCTTCTCTCTCTTGGTCTAATGTCTGTCTGTCTGTCTGTCTGTCTGTCTATCTATCTATCTATCTATCTATCTATCTATGCATCTATCTATATATGTATGTATGTATGTATGTATGTATCCATCCATCCATCCATCCATCCATCCATCCATCCATCCATCTATCTATCTATCTATCTATCTATCTATCTATCTATCTATCTATCTATCTATGTCCTCTCATGACCCAGTATAGTCTGCTGGCCATGATTAATTTACTGCTTTCTCTCACTGACCTGGACTCATATAGATGGCTCTGGGTATATTCTGTCTTATAGCTACAATAAAAACCTTCCTTTCAATGTACCTTGGAGCAGTCGTGTCCTCAGTTTATACATCTGGTGCCCAAACACCCAGTTCATACAGCACCAAGTGCTGTAATCCACTGAGCAATCATGATGGCTCCCAGACCTGAAATTTTATAAGTTGTCTGGCTTATACAAGCACACAGTGGTAAGCTGGGAACCCACCATGATCTAGTAGTCCTCATTCAGAGCTGAAATTCTTTGTTATTCTAGATTGTGCTCTGTATGAAGCCTAGAACGATGCATGTTCCTGCCTTACGGAGGTAACAGGGAATCCACAAAGCAGGATATAGGAGAAGTTAAAGACTTGTAACCTGCTTGTGAGTTTAGCTGTGTCTACCATGTGGAATCCCTAAGGGATGTCTAATTAAGTGGTGTTTTTGAGTGGTAGCTATACTTTCTGTATTTATTATTTCGTACTGTACTGCCACCAATGTCTCACTTCTACCTTGCCTGTCTCACTTCTACCTTGCCTGGGTAGGTTTGTTTGTTTGTTTGTTTGTTTTATCTCTGGAGTATCACATTCTCTGAGAAGACAGCTTTCATTCTTTCTTGATCTTTTGTGACTTGTGGCCATATTTTTGTCACTGTTCCCACATGTCTTCCTTAGCCCCAGTGGCCATTCAGGATATGGAATTTTATGTTCTCTGTCTCTGTCTCTGTCTCTCTGTCTCTCTTTCTCTGTTCTCATTTCTATTCTGTACTGGCTGTACCCACAGACCCAAGCACACAGGGGTTCAACATGCGTGTGCTAATGGACAGACAGACTAGTTGGATGCATGAGTGAATGTCTGGGTTTGTTTCAGAAGCTGACGAGGTGAAGGTGAAGCTTTTCTCAGACCGTTTTCTTCCGGCCTGGTTCATCTTCACACTACGAAAGGACACAAGCACAGCTTTGTGCTTCTTTAGGATCCCAGAAAGTGCTACCTGGCTAGGTTCCACCTGACCTTATGCTTGGCTTAAATATTAAACCTAATTACTTAGGCTGTTACACAGGACACACTTAGCTGGCAAGTGGCTCCCTACATGCTCAGGTTTTCAATTTAAAGTAATCTGCAGTCGTTAGCTCTCTGCCTCACTATAACTTTCAACAGGTTGACTAGAAGACAGATATTTTAAATTGAAATTGGTAGGGAAGAAATGAGAGAGGCAGAAGGGTACTGAAATGTGACCTCCCTGTCAAGAAAACACCGCCCTAAAATCCATCTGTCCTACTGTCTCAACCATTGCTTTTTTTTTTTTTTTTTCAAGACAGGTTTTCTCTGTGTTGCTGTGGCTGTCCTGGAACTCACTCTGCAGACCAGGCTGGCCTCAAACTCAGAAATCCGCCTGCCTCTGCCTCCCAAGTGCTGTGATTAAAGGCGTGTGCCACCACCACCCGGCTTTTACTACTGCTTTTAAGTTGTTAATATATTAAAGATTAGCTGACATGGATGCTTTGAGATGTGACTTGTGGGATCTCCTGGGACTTTGAGTGTATGAGTGGCTGTGTTGGTTCCTTTTCTCATTGCTGAGATCAAGTGCAACTTAATGCAGAAAGGGTTTCTTTTGCCTCACAGTTGGGGGGATGCAGTCCATTATGGTGGGGAAGGCCTGGTGGCAGAGGGCAGGGGAAATTCTTCCTACTGAACGTGCAGTCAGGAAAGAGAGGCAGTCAGAAAATGGGACCAGAGCACAAAATCTCAAAGCCTGTTCCTAGTAGCTTGTTTCTTTTAGGGAAGTTCCACCTCATCAGGGTTTTACACCTTTCCAAAACAGTACCACCAGTTAGAGACCCAGTGAACAAATGCAAGAGCTCACAAGGGACACTTCACATTTAAACCATAACATCGACTAATCCTTCTTTCTCTTTCCAAAAATAGACAGAAGGACAATGGATCTACTGTGGGGAAAGTAGACCTTTGTTTTGTTTTTCTCAGTGAACAAATACTAATATTTTAGCAGTTATTAGTATGAACAAATGCACGGTTTGTGGCTTTGGGAAGTCAGTCTGGCTTATGGACAGAAAGGCTGGAGGCTAGCCGTGTTCCTGCTTCTTCAGTCTTTAGCTGGTTAGGCCAGGATTCCTCTAACAATTCTCATAGGAAACTACTGCTTCTTCTTCTTTATTTTTTTAACACACTACATGGATCTTTTATTTAAGACAAGTTGCAAATGTCACGTAACTGGCTTATGGCAGAATCCAGACAAGTCTATAAGTACTGTCCATACTCAGTACCTTCCACATGTCATGACATTCATGGGCATAATCTCTTACTTCTAAGTTGGAAACACAATAACATCTGTCTCTTCAGAGACAAGCAACTCAGAGAGGTAAAGTAATTTGTGTTTGTGACATCTTAATGTACTTTTTTTGATGAGGCTATTTCAATACCATGGTTATTTTTACTTTTGTACATACCCATAGAGCGCTCCTAAATAACAGGCTTCAAACAAGCTTCAGGTTTTAAAATTACTTCTTAACAAATTTAACAGACTGTCACTTTATCCCTGCCTTGAAGACCCATCCCATAGGCTTGGGAAGGTCAAGGATAGGTAAGGATGAAAGGTTGAAAAACCAGGTTAGGGATTTTTGTGTTTCCTCTTTGAGGTCTTCTACTTGTTTACCTGTGTTCTCTTGTATTTCTTTAAGGGAGTTATTTATGTCCTGAATTAGTTGAAGGGGTTTGCAACCCCATAGGAAGAACAACAATATGAACCAACCAGATCCCCCAGAGCTCCCAGGGACTAAGCCATCAACCAAAGAGTATACATGGAGGAACCCATGGCTCCAGCTGCATATGTAGCAGAGGATGGCCTTGTCAGGCATCAATGGGAGGAGAGGCCCTTGGTCTTATGAAGACTTGGTAGATGCCCCAGTGTACAGGAATTTGAGGGCAGGATGTGGAAGTGAGTGGGTGGGTGGAGGAACACGCTCAGAGAGGCAGGGAGAAGGAGGACGGGATGGGGATTTTCAGGAGGGGGGAAACTGGGAGAGGGGGGTAACATTTGAAATGTAAATAAATATCCAATCAAAAAAATTAAAAAAAAAAAGCCAGGTTAGGCTAGTGGTCAGGAGGATGTGACCTGAGAGATGAATAGGTGGGCAGAGATTTCAGTTGAATACTTTGTTTGATAACAGGAAGTTGGAAGGGTAGGGAGGTGGGGTGGAATGAGCTAGAAGGTATGATCAAAATACATTGTATGAAAACTATTTAAATAATAAAAGAAAAATAAGTAGATGAAGTTAAAATAGAAACATTGAGAAGTTTAGTAACTTAGCTTTTGTAATATTTTATAATATACACGTTTTCCCCAATCCCAGGGTAGAACTCCTTTCTCTACAATGTTGAGCATCTTGCTTGCTAACTTCTGTTTCCTTTAGTCCTCAGTAACGACCTTTGTGTTCAGTCAGATGCCCTTGTAGAAACAAGATAAACATCAGCCTGAAGCTGGGAATAGGTCAAGTATATTTCCCAAGCACTTAGGGCTGCCTCCTCACACTGATAGAACCAGGATAATCTTCAGTTTGGTTTGTACTTCTCCCTCCCTCCTTCCTAAGGATGGTTGGATCCCTTAGCCTGCACCTGGACCTGTCTGAAGGTCAGTGCGCTGATGTTCAGATGGCCATGTATGCTTCACTGGCCTCGTTCTTTGGTTTCTGCCACAAAGGGGTGTGCTAGGTGACCTCTCTTCCAGATTCATTTACACTTTTTTTTTTCATCCTGATTTGTGTCCTGGGAATTGACTTCCAGGAACCACATAGATGGATTCCTTGTCCTAAGACGAAGGTAGAAGATCTGAGAGTTGGGAGGCGGGGCAGGGAGACAGAGAAAGGGGTGTTTGCTCCCTAGATCTCTTATGGTGAGGAAAGGGGGACTGGTGAGCTCCCAACTAAATGACCATCTCCTCCTCCTTCTTTGTGGTACTGGGGGATTGACCCTAGGGACTTGGGCATTTTGGCAAAGGCCCCACAGAATTTATTTCAAATGCCTCCAAGTAAATGGCCAACTTCTTAGAAAGTCCCAACCTCTTACTTGCTAGGTTCTGAGAATGGC
This sequence comes from Mastomys coucha, assembly GCF_008632895.1. Classification (NCBI taxonomy): domain Eukaryota; kingdom Metazoa; phylum Chordata; class Mammalia; order Rodentia; family Muridae; genus Mastomys; species Mastomys coucha. The sequence goes on from NW_022196900.1 coordinate 10,659,407, forward strand.
TCCCCTCATTTTCTTCCTACAGCCGGCAGTGGTAATGGTGACCTCCCTGTATCTAATCTGGAATTGTGCTGACTTCTTTAAACAATGTGGTCTCAAACAATCTTCTTAAAACTCCTCTCTGTCTCTGAGGATGCTTTCTGCTCTCTGCCAAGACCACTATTTCCTCTTCCTTTCAGCTTCTTATAGTTAAAAGGTGCAATTATTCAAAACATTATTCAGAGGAGACTTGCAAAGATGGGTCTCATCATCCATCTTAATAATGCCTTGGTGAGTTTGGGGAGCTTGTTAAACTGTAATCTGCTGCCTTCCTTCCCTGGTTCATAAAAAGAAGTTTCATAGGACTGTTTCCCTGGAGTTCATAAATTCACTCAGGGACTTAAAAAATTGTATTGTTTTTCTGCTGAGTCAAAGGAAGATGAAGGGAGTTTATACCCTGCCATATGTTCTCACCAGTAGAACTGATCGGTAATGAGTCCACTGTGGCAGAACACGGTTGGGCTGTGTGGACTGTCAGGACACATCAGAGGTCAATTTAAAATTGTTCTCTGAAAGTTGTCAGAGTCTGATCTGGAGAGCCAGACTTGTAGCATCCTGCATGACTCTAGGGAGGAGATAAAACCTCAGATTTTTTTTTTTTCAAAATGAATTTATCTTCCAGAGAAATTATAGCTCAACAGCCCTGGGGTTCCGAAGAGATGGGAGGTGAATAGATCAAGGTTCCTACTCGAGGCCAGATGTGAATATCCAACTGCCAGAAATGGAGGACCAAAAGGGTCTTTCACGATTTCATACCAGGTGACCACATAAATCATTGTCCAAATGCAGACATCTTTCAGGTCGAAAGAATATGGAAGAATGTGTCTAATTACTTTGAGGGAAGAGGCATTGACTGAGACCGTACTTGGAACAATAGAGTGTGAGATCAGAAATAAACTGAAGAATGTTTTCCTTCAAGGTCAAAAGCGCTTTTAGAAAAGTGCAGCCAAGAGCCTATCTACTCTGCAATGTTGTGCCCTGTGCCCCTGTCCTGGGTGGGATGCTGTGGGGAGAGGTGGAAGGGAGAGCGCCCATGGTGGTTAAACTGTTATTTCATTATGACTCATTAGAACCACTTGAGAGTTGAAACTGAGCTGATGTGTATAAAGTGACTTCCCTACGATCCTGTTTCTCTGCATAAACACACTGTTGCAGTACAGGGCATTCAGCACAAAGAGTAGGTACTAGCAGTGCTAATAGCCAATTTTCTTCTACCAATTTTTCTTTTTCCGGGAAAACATTGCAAAACAGGACAAAAAGAGCAAAATCAAGAGGCTGAGAGAACTGTGTGTTGGTAAAGTGAGCAGAGGGAAACCCAGCGAGCTGGGGGCGTTTACAGAGGAGATCCAGTGTTGCCAAAGAACAGAGGACTCCGTGTGTTTGGTAACATAGTATCTGTGGGTTGTGCAAGGGTGCTCCTAATTGTCTGTTCCGAAGAAGATGCTAGTTTGGGCCCAAGGGTGGAATGCATTGCTATTTAAATGCATACAGTGAATATCTTATAGAACGGTTTGTATTTGCATAGACAAAGATATTTCATAGTGTAGACCATCCATTAGAGTAGTGGTTCTCAAACTTCTTAATGCTTCGATCTTTAATTCAGTTCCTCCTGTTGTAGTGACCCCACACCATAAAATTATTTTTGTTCCTACTTCATAACTAATTTTCATACTAATTATGAATTGTAATGTAAATGTCTCTGTTTTCCTGTGGCCTTAGGTGACCGCTGTGAAAGAGTCATTCAACACCCAAAGGGGTTACTACCCACAAGACGAGAACCACTGCTTTAGAAGGAATGCTAGTGCTATGCATATTCATAATATTCTTAGAAACTAGTGTTGCCTTCTTTCTCTAAATACAGATGTTACCAGAATTTTTACTTCTATGTATCTTCCCCCCATTCTTTTCATTTTTGACTTCCTTCTCCCTTCCAAATTTAGCCAACCTGGGAAGTGAGCCCACATTGTTTTAACAAACACAACTTGATCCGAGGATAGCTTCTTCTCCAACATTTCCAGCTGACTACACCAGAGGTTTCTAAAGACCCTTTCCCCAATCTGGCTTGTTAAGAATCTTGATTAAAGGCTGCTGAGGTGGCTCAGTAGGTAAAAAGTGCTGCTCTCACTCTTGATACCCTGTGTTATCTACCCATATGGTAGAATGAGAGAACAGACTCTAGCAAGTCATTTTCCGACATCTGTATATACAGCCCGATGTAGGACTGTGAAAGGTAGTCTTGTTCCTGGTTGAGCTAAGGCTGGAAACCCCAGTGACCCTCAAGGAACAGTGGGCGTTTTACCTGTTCCTTGGCACCAGGCTCCTGGCATGAGGCCTCAGCTCTCCATAGATTTGTGGCCATCAGTCACATAAGGGCAATGCCCCAAGCCCCTGCATAGGTAGAGGATGTGACCTGTGGTCACATAGACTCCAGATCGATCTCCATTTTAATGAGTTACCTAAAGGCCTGGAGGACTTAGCCAATAAACTCTCCTTCCCAGACATTCCTCCCTGCAAAAGGTATTTAACCTCAGACCTGTCCTGAGAAGTGGGGTATGTTTTTTTACTCTTCCACTTTCTGCCATGACAATAAGTGCCTTAAAACCATGGACTGCCTCTTTTCATCGGGATGCACTGTAGGGAGCTATGGAGGCCTTTGCCTATAGGGACGCCTTCTAATCTCCCGTAGAAGGCCTCTCTGTGCTTCCAGCCATGGTTGCCACCAAGCCCAAGCCAAGCCCAAGCCAAGTCCAAACCTGCAGCTGACAAGCTAAGGATTCTTCCCTTGGGACCACCTGGAGCTCTCCCCTATTTCCCCCCTTGGCCCCAGGCTAGATCTAGCCCTCAGATCCCCATTCTGTTCTCAGCTCTTCTGTGGCATCCAGGGGCATCCAGGTGTCCAAGAATCTAAGAACCAGATGGCCCCAGGCAACAGTGTAGGGTAAGCATGGTCAAACTCCTGAGTCCTGCCTCCCAGGTGGCTGAGCCCTGTGGCAGAGTGGACACTGGACCCCATAACCCTACACCCTGCCATACACGATGAGTGTGCATGTATGCAAGCACACATACACACACACACACACACATACACACATACACACCCTAAAATAAAGAAGCAATTACAGAAAAAACTCCAAAATATTTTTGTAAAAAAAGTATTGGTATATTTTGCATGTATTTATGAATAACTTATTTCTGTTTAGTTTTTGAAGTCTATCTTTGTATATATTATTACTTTGATTTTGTTTCAGAATGTTGATAAATCTATATAGACCTGGAACACTTATGGTAAAAACTCATAATTATTATTAGTATATCTGGATATATTCTTAGTATTTTATTTTTAGGTTTATTCATTTTATCCATATGGGCGTTTGCCTGCATGTGTGTCTGTGCACCACAGGCATGTATGGTGCCTTAGGAGGTAAGAAGAGAGCATCAGATTCCCTTGAATTAGGGTTGTGTGGTTGTAAGACAGTGTGTGGGTGCTGGGAACTGAATCCAGGTCCTCTGAAAGAACAGCAAGTGCTCTTAACCACTGAGTGCTCTCTCCAGCACCCACTTAATATTTTAGAAGCTTGAATTGACTTGAGTTTTTATCATAATCTATGAAACGTACATTACTTTCAGTTGGTTTACAGAAGAAGAGGAGGCCCAGAGTGGTCAAGGACCATGCCCTGTATTTCACAGCTGGCAGAACTAGAATTAAAATCTAGGATGCCTCTAAAGATGAGGCTCTCAACTGCTTATGATATACAGAATACTAGACATTTGTACTGCAGGAAGATGTTGACGGAAGCTGAGGTTACTGTGGCAGAGCCTTACAGAAGAAAAATCTTGATGATGATGATGATGATGATGATAAATGCAAATATTTTGTAGTATAAATGACAGAGCTGAGTGAGATGAGAGAAGTAACTTTCCAGAGTCTCCAAGGTATATGTAGAGGAGTCTGTTGGTTGTCTGTTCTACATTCATTCAGCTGGCTCCACTGTCTCAAAGGCAATCCCTTGTTGAGGTCTTTATCCTCCTCTATGTACTTATGTGCTGTAAGGTAAGTTGTATTTTTACAGGCCCCAGAGTTCTGATTGGCCCAGTCCATTATGCTGTTCACATTATCTCACCAATGATTGGTTTAGACACAGGCACGCACAATTTTCATCAACAAACCACGAAGAAATTGCAGCTCTCTTCAAATGTGTTTCTATGACTAATAGGACGTTCCCTCAGATTAGAGGAATAACAGGATTCCTGTTAGTTACTACTTATGTACCAGGTTTCTTGCTAGATGCTCCCACAAATGATCTTTTACTCTCAGGGAAAAAAATGACCTGTTTTGTCAAGCCCTTTCTCAGGTGGAGAAATGCAGATGCAGGCAGAGTTAACCATCTCTACTTGACAGATTCAGCATCCAAATCCAGAAACACATAGTTTCAGATACATCATTCTTTGTGCGAGGTGTGTTCTCAGCACAATATATTTGGCAGACGGTTTTGTGGGTGTGTATATGACTCAGTTTTTGAATCTGTGTTCAAGTGGGGCTAGGCTGTGAACCTGCAGAGCCACATGTATCATGAGGCTTGGTTCGTCTGATGATCCTCTGAAATGGCAGTACCTTGAATGTGAGTGTATGACCAGGATGTGACATTTATTTGGTAATGCTCGCTGGAGAATACAGCTGAGGGGTTCCTTTTGGTAATGCCTTACTGTCAAATTTGAATCATTTGGAGATTTTGATTTAAGTCAGCGACAGACACCAGAAACAGAGAACTCCAAGTGACTGTTATTTAGCTCAACTTAAGCAACTGCCTTGCTTTCTTTCTTGGCTGTATTAGCTGACTGGTATAAGCCCAGGCTTATTTCCTTTAGGAAAAGCTACATTAATACTCACCAACAGGGTTAAAATGCCACCAATTATCCAGAGGAAAGATAGATTTCCATGTAGAGAACACTTTGTTAACTCTGGTATTTTGAAAAGAAGACTTATTTAAAAAACTTGAAGTCAGATTTCCCTGTTCTGACTATAAAGCTTCCCGATGCTACCACCTCTTGTATTTCCCTCCCCCAAGCCAAGTCTTACTATGTGTCTCAAACTGACCTTGAGCTTTTAATCCACCTGCCTCAATGTCCCCAGCTCAGTGATTACAGCTACGTACTCTCATGTTTGGCTTCCCCAGTTCTGTGATCACAGCTATGTATCCTCGTGTCTGGCTTCAGCCATCTTCATTCCTTTTTCATCATAGCTCTGAGGAAGATCCTACGTGAACTTAATCATTGAGGGCTTGACTGTTTTAGCTTAGCCTCTAGTTGGAGTTAATTGTTTTTAAATTGTATTGTCCACTTTATCAGTCATTTACCTAACATCGTACCTACCACTGATCTCTTCTTTGTCTCATCTCATTGACCACCTGCCTGTATTAGTGCTTCAGGAATGCTGTAAAGATGAACACAAGTTGGATGACTTAAAGCAACAGGAATGTGTCCTGTTATAGTTTAGGAGTCATTCTTCCAAATAAACAGAAAAAAAAAAAAAAAAGAAACAAACAAAAAGCCTGAAATGTATGTGCCACTGGGATTGCCTCTGAAAAGCAAGTAAACAAACAAGCAAACAAAGAAACAGAAGAGTCAATAAGAGAATAAACTCACATCTAGTATCTCTCATTCCAAATCCCAACAGAGACTGACCAATATAAACTAACCCATTGGCTTGGGTATACATCTCACAAGCTCTGCCCCTTCCAGCAGGTGGACCTCTTTCACTGTGAGCTTGTACACTTGGCCTCCTTATAATGACACCAATCATTGGGTTTAGAGCCCAGTGTGGCCTCACCTTAATTACTCTTTTGGCAAATATAGTCAAAGCCTTATTTGACCATAAGTAAACATGAATTTGTGGGACACTGTTCAATGCAGTGCCCTGTGAGTATCAGCCCTGCTTTAGTCTCTGACCTTTGCCCATGCTTAGTCTCTAGAGTCTTGAAAATAGGTTTTTTTTTCCATACAGTACTTTCGTTTTTTTTTTTGCAG
>NW_022196900.1:10665919-10702562 GCF_008632895.1 Mastomys coucha
GAGCTCTGAGGGTACTAATTAGTTCATATTGTTGTTCATCCTAAGGGGCTGCAAACCCTTCAGCTCCTCTGGTCCTTTCTCTAGCTCCTTCATTGGGGACCCTGTGCTCAGTCCAATGGATGGCTGTGAGCCTCTACATCTGTGTTAGTCAGGTACTGTCAGAGCCTCTCAGGAGATAGCTATATTAGGCTGGCTTGTCCTTCCTTCAGTCTCTGCTCCATAGTTAGTTTCTGTAACTCCTTCTGTGGGTATTTTGTTCCCCCTTTTAAGAAGGAATGAAATGTCCACCTTATGGTCTTCCTTCTTCTTGAGTTTCTTGTGGTTTGTGGGTCATACAGTACTTTCTAATCATGGTTTCTCCTTCCCTAACTCTTCCCAGATCCTCCCAACCTTCCCACCCATCCAACTCCATGCATTTTCTCTCCCTCTCTTTAAAAAACAAATAGGTAAAAAACCATTACAACCACCACTGACAATGATGACGACAACAGCAACAACAACAACAACAACAACGCAGAGGAAGCACACACTCATACATCCTAAAACCATAAAACTGCAAACCATTATATGCAAGCAAAAGAACAGTAAGATAAAAATGCCCAAACAAAGCAGTATGAGACAAACAAAGTCTACAAAAATATCACTGAGTTCATTCATGTTTTCCCTCTACTTCTAGTCATGGGACCTACCCTTAAGTATGGTTTATATACCCAGTGAGACTCGATTGGAGGGAAATAAGTTTTTCTTTGCAAGCTGTGGTCAATCAGAGATAGCTTCTTGGTTAGGGATGGGAGCTTGTGTCCACATTCCTCTCAGTACTGGGACCCCATCTGGTTTGAGCCTGTGCAGGCCCTGTGCATGCTGCCACAGTCTCTGTGACTTCTGACTTCCTATTGACCCATATTTCTTTTTAGATCCATTGTTCAGTTTTTCTGATTTATCTACTTGACTTCTTAAGTGTCTACTTTATTTGGAGGCATTGAAAATATAAGACAAGTTTTTTCTTTTTCTTTTTTTTTGGCCCTAGAGCTCTTATAGTTTAATGAAGAGATACATTAAAAAATACTCTGATTAAAATTATGTTTAAGGCAGTAATGTTTATGTTATTACTGAGTGCTATTAAATAATTCAAGATATATGAGATCATAAAGGGAAGTTGATTTATATTGGTCAGCCTCTGTTGGGATTTGAAAAGAGAGATACTAGCTGAGTTTGTTCTCTTGCTGACTGTTCTATTTATTTATTTATTTATTTATTGTAGCATTGGGTTCAAATCAAAGACTTTGGACATGCTAGGCAGGTACTGTATCACTGAGCTACTTCTGCAGTTCCTTACCTGGGATTTTGTAATGCGATGGCAGTAGCTGAGCAAATGTCAGCGAAGAAGAGCATTTGAGGGGGAAGAGTCAATCACAAGGTTAGGGAATCCAAGGCAGGGAAGCTATGGATTTATCTTCATTCTAAGATAAACATGGCACAGCTGTGATAAACCAGAAAGTGGCCCAAGAGAGGACTGAGAAGTGATCAAGGCCAGGTATCACAAGGCATGTCGCCATTTCAGATTCTGTCCCAGTGATCATGGCTGTCAAACAGAAGAATGAGTTGCCACGTGGAAGGCAACTGCAGGAAGGCAGGTGCAAAGCAGACCTCTTAGCAGACGTCTGTCATGAGCCAGGTAAAGGATGACAGCTTGGACACAGTGGTGACGCTGGAGTTGACAATAGACGGCTATATCTGAGATCTAATTTGTAGACAATATGGCTTGTTGGTGAATGGAAAAGGTGGACATGAGAGGCATAAGCACCTATGGCAGTCTGAATGTATGGGTAGGTGCACAGAAGTACCATTGCCAAGATGCAAAGCCCAGGAGGAAAAGCAAGCGAAGAGGGAGCACTAAGGCTTAGACTTCTGACAAGTGAAATTTGAGATGCCTGCAGGATATTCAAGAGGAGATGTCAAACAGGCAGGCAGAGCTGCATTCTGTTGGGAATTCTTGCCAAACAGAGGCTATTTGAGCAATTATTGGCTTTAGATGTGTTTTCTTTTTCTTTTTTAATGTCAGTATGGCATTGTACTCGTTTGTTTGGCTCTTTCCTTTAGAGTATTTGGGCCACGGCACTGGTTACAGTTTTCAGTCTCCTATTTTAATCATCCAAATTGTGCCATATTTTGCAAACTTCTTTTTAATTACACCATAATGACACAACATTTCAACAGGAAGAAACTTTTGACTATTTGTGTGCCTTAACCCAGGCACATAGTAACTCTGGCTGAGCAATAAAAGCAGTGCTGATTGTTTTCTGCTCTGAAAAGTTATTATGCTATAGTCTGACAATTACTAGTTAAGGTATGGATAGATTTTAAACTGACAAAGGGCTTATGCCTCAACTTTCCTGGCAGTGTTTTGAGTTAGACTTTAAGGCATATTGTGGAATCCACATCAGAACTATCAATTCAAGGTTAAAGCAAACACTATTTAGTTTGGTCCCAGATATTCTTGCTACAATTTGGAAACATTTCTTCTATACTTGACAGATTTCTCAGGCTAGTTTATAGAACAGAAATGGAAATTTAGATTTTTTTAAAATCTCATCAGAATAAAATCACATTTAAATCTAAAACTTGTATCACTGACCGTAGGACTGTAGGAATGGACACTTTTCAAGCAAATCCAAGTTGTCAATATGTCATGGAGTATCCTGGTACATTGTCGATCAGAGGGTACAACTGAAGGTCTGTCCTTGTGGTTTTCAAGGGGAAGCTATACAAAGCACCAGCATTATCAGCAGTCTTTGCTTACCTCAGTGACAGCAAAGCTTCTCTTTCCGCAGGGAACCACCTTGTACCACTTGTCATGAAGCACATCCATAAACCCATGAGACTTGTATTGACTGATGAGCTCAGATATATTAGAGGTCAATGGAGAGTTGGGAGGGAGACCAATGCCATAGCCTGGAAGAGAATGCAATCGCATATGAGTTCTTCATGCTGTTCTGAGAGGTGGCCACCATTCTTATATGATATCGCCTCTGGATATAGTTAACAAGGGCATGGTAAGTCTGTGTTATGATTCCCTCAAAGAGCTCCAAAATGCCCCCGAGTCAGCTGCATCTCTGAGAAGATGCAATGAATCTTCCCTTCTCTTCTGTATTTTTTTTTTTTTTTTTGTGTGTGTGTGTGTGTGCAGTCTCTGAGGTTTGTGCCAGATCTGGGATTCCCTAGCCTCTTTCCCAGTAAAACTGCATGTGATGGTTAATCTTAATTGTTAACTGGATTGGATTGAGCAGTGCCTAGTAGATAGTATACTATCTACTAGGAAAGTATACCACTGGGTATGTTTGTGAAGTCATTTCTAGAGAGGATTAATTGATGGAGAAGTTATTTACTTCAGCTCATGGTTTCAGAGTTTTCAATCAATATACATGGAGGAAGAAATAGAAAAAGTTTATTTTGACATTCAGGAGACAGAAGGGCATACAAGAATATCTAGGATTGACATAAATAGTTCCCATAGATACACTTCTCAAAAATAATCATATTTTGAATTCATCAAGGGATTATCTATTGATTAGGTTAGAGACCTTAGGGGTCAATCACTTCTCTAGAACCCATAACTGGCAACCAACCCCCCAGCATAAGAACTGATAGGGAACATTATGAATTCAAATACCACATGGACATATAATACACCATAAGAAGTAAGAGAGCCACAAGGACTTATCATGACTAACTTTAATTGTCAGAGAAGTGGTAATGTCAAATATTGGAGAAGATATGGAAATTAAGAATGCATATTAATATAATTACTTTGGAAGTTTGGTGACGTTTTGCATAGTTGAACACTTATGTTAAAATCCAAGAACTCTTTCAAACAATTGCTCTACAAATACATCAAGAAATATGATTAATAAGACTGCTCATAACCACAAAACTTGGAAAGAGCTCAAATGATGTTTGACAAAACCTTGAATAAATAAATTGTGGCATAGTTACATGATCAGGATATTATATAACGGAGATGCATGTGTTACAAATAGAGTGATATATGTACAACTCTTAGCAACATGCTATTGGGGGGAAGTGCCATTCCTTCAAAGTTAAAGAATGAATTTATTTTGTACGTGTAAACTCATAGTAAAACAATGCATGTTTTAAGACTACATATGGGGGGATGAAACTACATTTAGAAAAAAAAAAATCAAGAATATGATAACTTCAAGGTACAAGATGGCAGTTATGCAAAGCATGAGGAAACAGGAGAAGAGATAGAGAAAGAGAACAAACATGAGTATAATTGTCAGCATTTTCAGTTTAGTGTGTTCTTACACTGTACAGCTCCCTGGCTTTCCAGACTGCTAACACACTGATAATCTCGTCGAGGAGCCACGTGAAAGAGGTTAATTAACTACATCTTGTTCTTAGTTATTAGCTCTTGTAGTAAAAAAAAAAAAAAAAGATTTTTCTATTTGCCCTCAAGATGATTGAGGGGGACAAATGAAAAAATGCAGCTAGTTCCTTCTTCACAAATAAAGACTAAAAGGCTGTCAAAGATTCAAAGATACTTAATGAGACAAATATCTGCTACAATTATTTCACTTTACAATTCAATTTCAAAGGTATTAGTTTTTATTTTTTTTTCCATAGGGCAAATCCACAAAGCCCTTTTCAAAATACGAAGCTCGTAACATGGAGTAGAAATATACAACACCAAACAGGTTTTGGGTTTTAAAGGGTTGTATGCTTGTTTTTGTGATCATTTTGTTTGTTTCTTAAGAAGCCAGCATCAAGAGAAAGACGACAGTGTCAAAAGCATAATTTGGACTTTCTGTTCCAACAGCTATCGTGCGGTCCCTCTTTGTGATGGGTAGTTTTGATTTGAAAGGCAAGACTTATGATAATAGAATTTGAATGGGTTTCTGATGTCTTCATTAAGCAACACTGTGTATGGAATTGGCTATGCTTTTTTAAAAATAGATTTATTTTCACTTAATATTTTTTTGGTGCATTCTGAATGCCTGTGGGTATGTAAGTGCACCATATGTATGTCTTGTACCCAAGGAAGCCAGAAGAGGGCATCAGCTCCTCTAGATCTGTGGTTGTCAACCACCTGATGTGGGCGGGAACTAAACACAAGTTCTCTGACAGAGCAGCAGGTGCTAATGTGTAAGTTTTCTAAGTAAGTTTTTATTTTCTAATAATTCAGTTTTTGAAACATTTTTTAGTATTTATACCAGGATGGATGTAATACAAGGCCCACATATAATAACATTCACTAATCTACTGATTCTCATCCATTCATCCTTCTATTTGTTCACTCATCAAATATTTGATTGAGTAAACAGATACTATGTAAAGTGGTCCATGCATGTTAGTGGGGAGACATATTAAACAGTTAACTGCATGAAGCTAATTTTGTTACATTTGAGACAGGCATTGGGAGAGAGAAGAAAGGGGCATTAGGAACATAGGTGGGGTGGATTTGGAACTGTATGATGGAAATAGGTTGACACATAAGGATAATTAGCTTGTGTTAACTTTGCTGAATATTAACACATCTTTTCCTCACTGAAGCAATAGCTTTCAACAACAACTTCTAATATTTATCAAGCAATATGTAACATTTATATATTGCTCTTAAACACTGATCCTTAATATTAGTATATTCTACCCTACAATGTAAATTATACATGAGAAATAAATTTTTACTATCTTGTGATACCACACTTCAGTAACATCACTCTGGAATTCTAATAATAATAATAAAGCTTAGGGTATTCCAAATTCCTCTGTGTGTCCCATATATTCCCCACATAATGATACATTACAGAGTATATATTACCTATAGAGACTTGAATCTTGAGTGATTAAACTGCTAAGATAACAGTCAGTAGCTGGCAAAACTAATGTTTGAAAATAATTCTGCTTGATTCAAACACCAATGTTCATTCCACCATATCTAGGGAATACTTAATCCCTTTCCTCCAATTCAGTGTTGTCCTAATATTTGTAACCATGTGGTTGCCATCCTCCCAAAATCAGTAATTAGTTTATTAGGAAACAAATTGTGGAGTTGTAGTGCTTCAGCAGTTAAGAGTACTTAATGTTCTTCCAGAGGACCTGAGTTTGTTTTTCAGCATCCCCAAATTGACAGGCTCACAATAGCTTATAATTTCAGCTCGAGGGCATCCAATGCCCCCCTCTAGTTTCTATATGGATCCCTCTATGCACAACCAATATACACAAAGACACACATACACAAATAAGTGAAGAAACACCCAATCTTCAAAAGTAAGTTTTCATTAGCCAAAACCATTGTTCATGGGTAGATTTTGCTTATAAACTTAGCTATAAGTTCTGTAGAGAATATAGGAGTAGGCTTACTGTATGCCAGAAAACTAATGAGGAAGGCCCCTCACTAACTGTAGTAAGAACTGCAGGGCTGCCTCTCTGTAACCACTGGGGCCTGCAGGAGGACCTAGTTGAGGACTGCCTGAGAGAGCAAGGACTGCTGGTGCAAATAATGCCAGCCAATCAGGAACTGCTATTTAGAATAAATACTTTCTTGGGACCAATGGAGGTGTGGGTGAAGGGCATTAAAGGAGCTTGCAGCAGTGCTCAGATGAGCTTGCTGCAGCATTTCTCACCTGCTCTCAGAGTCTGTGTAATTGACTCTACACCAACTCCCCCACCCCCACCCCCACCCTCAACCTTCAAGAGCAGGTAGGGTTGGGCTGAGAGCTGTCCAGGGCACATGCAACAACTTAAACTACATTTCTCATAAAGATCCCCTTGAAGCTAATAATTTCAACCCATATCAGTATAATAATACTAAGCAGGATAGTTTTCATATTTTATTTGGAAAACATTGACTTTGCACATGTTTATCTGCTCATAAATCCCACAAGTGTGCATAGTGTTGTGGGGTGTCTGTGTTAGGTTAGATGCAGAGCCTATCCAGAGGAGGCTAAGACGAGACTCAACAGCTGTGCCGCATGGTGGAAAGTTGCATGACTTTTTTTGGAAAAATGATAGATGAGGCATACACTCAATACAGGTAACATCTAGCAACCAAAACACAATGAGAAGAGCAGAGCACATTTGCTGGGAGTTTAGAAGAAAGAGAAGTTGCTACTGAATGAAACAACACAAACATTTTAGATGGATTTTTGATAGGGCCATTGTGTTTTGTTTTAAGTAGAGGAGACCAAAATGCATAAGAAAGTTTGAAAAACGTAAAATTACAACCTATGATTAAGCCTACATATTCTAAGAATATAATTTTGGCACTGTAACAAAAGCAGAAAGAGTCACCACGTAAAGGCTATGTTGAAGCTACAAAGACATTTATAAAAAATGGCTGCCCAGGATATAATGAATATTAAATCATTGTACTCCATCATGCCTAGATTAATTTGCAATGGAAGCTAAAAATAAATTGACATCCTTTTAACTTTTTATTTTAATATGTATATTGGACATTGATGTTTCAGTGATTTCTAGCATTAATAATAATTTTTAACTAATTAAGACAAAGAAAGAATAAAAAACATTATGTGTCTGTGAGAGGGGAATTTACTGCAGACATAAAAGTCCATTTTATTCAGAAACATAAAGTGGTAAATCTTGAAGGTTTCACTTCTATCTTTTTGTTTTATTAGTTGCTCTTCAAAGTTGTTCGTGTCCATTGTCAAAAAGCTTATTTTTAAATTGCTGACTTGACTTAGTCAGAGTTGCCTATATTATCATTAGAACTGCGACTTTGCGGCACTGACAGGCCAGACTGTTTTGTGGTTGATGAATGAGGCAAGATGGAATCCTTCAACCCTAAAAATGAAAGCACCAGGCACCCTGGAAATTGGATACAGCTTAATAGCCCAAGAGAACAATTTCCCAAATAGAATTCTGATCTTTTCTCCATGGATAAGTCAGCTTTACTCAGCTAAGAGTAGTGGAAATATACTTTGACTAGCAAATGTATAGTTAGAAAGTTCATAGCTAAAAAAAAAAAAAAAACTCCCCAAAATATGGATGGAAAATAGATATTTTGAAAAGAGGAACTCAAAAATAGTATTTTGTTTTTTTAGAAGCCCCAGGAACAAAGAGTCTTTTTGTTTTATGTCTGTCCTGGAATATCATATTTACTTACTCTGAGATAATGGTTCAGAGCATACTGCCATTGTCCCAACTTGAGAAAAATGGAGTTCCCTTACCTAAAGCACATCAAGTTGGGAAGAGAAGTGTCTTGGAGGAGCTGAGATTCATGAAGGATATCTTGGGAAGATTTTTGCCATGTATGTTTCTCAACTTAATATCCTCAGAATTGTTAACTTATCGAGTCATTCTTGTGTACTGGGTGTGTTTCCCCATGCTTTTATATGCACTATTTTACTTAACTTTGATAGCAACTTTCTGCTAGGTGTTCATTTCATATTCTCACTATGCAGATGAGGAGCTGGAAGAACAGATTAAGATGTTTGCCAGTGAGTGACAGCAATTCTATTTTAATCCAAGGGCCAGACTCCAGAGTTAGTGCTCTAAGCACTGCATTAAATAATTATTGGAAAGCCCGTAAAAGAACAGCTCAGAAGCAGTCAAAGGCCTTTTGCTGAAAGGTCACAGATCATTATTGTGCAGTTACATTACTCTTTCTCTCTGCTTGACCTTTATTGTCTGCTAACTCCAATGCATAAATTTGGGGCATGTGTTCATTTATCTTAACACTTTCCTTTTTATTCTCAAGAACATAATATGTCTTTGTGCCTCTGATGCATGATATTTAACCAAACTTTCTGTATACCTCTTGAACAGATAATACATTTTTAAAAATCATAACGTCATTTATTCTTTGAATATTTTATATACGTACACAATATATCTTGATAATATCCCTCCACTTCCTCTTTCCAAGGTCCTTGGGCTTACACCACACATCACATCTTCCTCCCAACTTCATGGCCACCTCACTTTTCTTTTCTTAATAATTCAGAGTCTGTTAGACAGGGGGCTATCTCTGACTCTGTTGCCTGCCTTAGGATTCCCATACTCTACCTGGGCCACCTTGTCTGGCCTCAGTGGGAGAGGATGTGCCTAGTCCTGTTGTGACTTGATGTGCCAGGGCAGGTTGTTACCCATGGGTGTTCTTCCCTGTTTCTGAGGAGAATGGGAGGCTGTAATGGGAGAGGAACATTTAAGGGTAGGATTTAGAGGAGAGGAGAGGAGGGAGGCAAGCTGCGATTGAGGTGTAAAGTGAATAAAAATATCATTGAAAGAACTTCAAACACAAGGAGGTCGAGGCACCCTCTCTCTCATAGGCCGTTACTTTTACTTTCAAAGCTAAACAAGAGTGGAAAAGCCGAGGTTGGGCGGAATATTTAGTAATTATCTTGGCTTGTTTGGGCTACTGTTTAAGGAGAGGGTAGCTTACAAGCAACAAAAGACACTTATTTCTCATAGTCTTGTTGCTTGGAAGTTCAAGAACAGCCAAGGGCAGATTCAGTGTCTTGTGATGATCTCCTTTCATAGATGGCTTCTAGCTGCAACTTATAGTGAGAAGAATTCAAGAGCTTCCATGGGCCCATGATAGGAGTACTAATGTTATCTCTTTAGAATCCTCATGAAGGATCTAATCACTATCGAATCAACTCCCTACTACCATCTCAGTAAGGATTAGGTTTCCTATGAATCTTGGGTGACTGTAACGTCTAGATTAGAGAGTCTAGAAGAGAGCAATGGTCAGATTATTCTGGGTGCTCAGTATTATGCTGATCCAGTACATGTTCAGCATGATGGAATCCGTAGACCCTTTTTTTCCTCCTAAGTTCCTGAAATTATTTATACATGAGAAACTAAGTGCATTTGAGTTAGTGAATTAATAAGTGAGCCAGATACTTATTTGAATTTGAACTGATAAGTTACATAATGAGAAATACATCATTTATTACACAGTTAGTACGTGTTAACATTGTTCCAGATCCCATGGTTAGGCACCTGTAATCTTATGTGCCAAAGTGAGTAATGTGCCAAAAATTGCTTTGATGACTTTTTTATATATATGTAGTCTAGTCTGATAATCAGTCTCATGTTTTAATAAATTCAAAAACTATATTTTGTCATAGGTTTTCATGAAAAAATGAAGGGAATGTATGGAAATTCTTGAGATAAAACTGAAAAAAATATCAGCTTTCAAAAGCCAGGCATGGTACTGCCTGCACTCCCAACACTGAAGGCATAAGAAGGATAAGCAAGAATTCAAAACCATCTACTACCTACGGATGTGGCCTGAGGTCAGCCTGCCCTATATGAGACTCGAATCTCATAACAAAACCAAAAACAAAACCAAAACAAAAATCAAAACACAAAATACAACACAAAACAAAATCCCCAAAACAACAACAAACAAAACCCCAAACCCAACAACAACAAAAAACAATCAACCAACCAACCAACTAACCAACCCCTTGAACAAACAAATAAAGAACATAAAAACAAGCAAGCAAACAAACAAAAACCAAATCAAGAACAAGAAGTCAGCATTAAAAATCACCAGGTCTGTTTTTCTTCCTTGCAATGCTTTGGATCAAACTTGAGCCTTTATGCATGGTAAACAGGTAACTGTCATTGAACTATACTCGCCGCTCATTGACTTTCTTTAGTAACCTTTCCCCACTTTGTGTATAACTTATAACTAATACCTCTTTGTAGCGTTTAAAAGTCTTATGCAATAGTTTGAATCTAAACTGTTCCTGGAGAGCTCTTGTGTTGAGGGTTTGGTCCCCAGAGTATCCTTGATTTGAGGTAGGGCACTTGGAAGTTGACTGGAGCATGAAGGCTCTGCCTTAATGAGTAGCTATGTTCCTCTTTTGAAGAAGGGGGTGATTATTTCTGTACTTTTAAGGGTCTACCTTGTACCTGTTCTGCCCTTTCCTCTCTTGATTTCTGCATCATGCTCACCATGAAGTGAGTGGGCTTGCTCTATCATGTTCTCTTTGCAATATGTTCTGTCTTAGCTCAGGCCCAGAAACAACAGCCAAGCAACCCGGAACTGAACACTTGGAATTGTGGACCCCCAAATCACTTCAAGTAGTCAGTCACCATGATGGAGAGCTCACTGCCAATATTTTGGGTTTAGAGTGTGAACTTGTTTGGGGGATCAATATTTATTACATTTTCTCATTTGCATTCTGTTTTTGTTACATTTCCTGTATGACAGAATGATGGATAAGAAAGCTACTTAGGGAATTATTTTGGCTCACAGTTTAAGGGTACAGTCCATCATGGTGGGAAGTCATAGGGGTAGGAACTTAAAGCAGTCTAAGACTCCAGACCAGGAAATGGTGCTGCTCACATTCAGGGTGGGCCCTTCCTTCAGTGATCCAGGTCTAGGTACTCCCACACAAATATGCCCAGAAGCTTATCTTCCAGGGGGATTCTAGGTCCTGTCAAGTGGGTAGTCAGTCCTGACTATCATACTCCATTCATTCAGAGGGGCAACCAACAATGATGATAAAGCTCTCTCTACTCACGTCTTTGATTCCTTCAAGTTTGAATATATCATTTTGTGTTTATCCTCTTTGAGAACAAAGAAGTATCTAGAATGATAGGAACTACAAGACACTTAGTCTCAAGAGCACAGATGGAAGCGTAAACAGGAAGCCAGTGGGGAGTTAATTGGGTGGCATCTGGCACTGAGGTCCAGCAGAGGCAAACAAGCCATCTTACCACTACTTTTTGACAAAATGGGGTTGCTCCCTGGAGACAAAGGTGGAAGATAGAGTCCCTCATTATTATTTCCCTCCACAAATGATTTGTTGTTAGCAACTACTAATGGGAGAAGGAAACTCATTTGCCCCACACATAGAGGACATAAATAAAATGTAACATCTCTCTGTATCCCCAGATGCTCCATAAAATGGAATTTTCCATTGTTACATTAAAACAGTCTACTGAGCTTTCTAATGCCCCCCCATAGAAAGATGATATATACATACACACACATATATATGTATATATACACTCTCTCCCATATATAATGTATAATGTATATATAATACATATGTATATATGTATATATAATTGTATTCTAGTCTTAACAGAAAATACTACTACCAACTATCTCTTATCCTGATATCCTGAGTTTCATCACTGTTATCTTGCCTGTAGAAGAAACTTGTAGTTCCTATGAAAGTCTCAAAGAAATGATAGCAGATGCTTAACCCCCATTCATTAAGAAACATGAAGACTGAAGAAAACATCCCCTGGTATATTTAAGACAGACAGAGACCAACTACAGTTGTGAGACTGAAAACATAATAGTCTTATATCCTAGCTAACATATGAGTATATACAACACACAATACATACAGATTTCTGAAAGCAAAACTTGGGAACTCCATGAGATTGTTTTAAACCAAAATGTCTTGTGACAAATGTATATGGCTGTCTTGAGCACCAGCGTGTGCTATCAGGAAGGGGAAGCTGGAGTTGAGAGGTATGGGATTTTCTGGTTCAGTCTTTGTAGTCCACATGTCAGCTGTTGTTCAGAATGAGAGAAAATACTGACAAAATAATGCATCTTTGGTCCTGAAGTTTGATTGATGGGTTGATCTAGCTAGAAGCAAAGCTTGTTGCTAGCAGAAAGAAAAGTCATCCTGGATCTCAGATAACACAATAAAGGCCCCAAAGGGTGACAAAGCTCGGAAAGGCCCCAGAGGGTGACAAAGCTCGGAAAGGTCCCAAAGGGTGACAAAGCTCAGAAAGGCCCCAAAGGGTGACAAAGCTCAGAAAGGCCCCAAAGAGTGACAAAGCTCGGAAAGGCCCCAAAGGGTGACAAAGCTCGGAAAGGCCCCAAAGGGTGACAAAGCTCGGAAAGGCCCCAAAGGGTGACAAAGCTCGGAATTTGATGTTTTTTTTCATTTATTTCCAGATTGAAAGATAATATTCTTTGTAAAATACTAGGTTTGAATTTTAATCCCAATATTGTCATCTAATTACATGGTTATGAATATATGATATAATTTTTTGGCTTTTTTGTGTATAAACTGAGTAGACTAGACTTCATCAACATTGGGACTCTTCTCACAGAACTGCATTATCATGGCAAGTATAGATTTCTAGAAATAGGACTTTGCTACCTCCGTAGGATTGCTTCAAGACCAAACTCACAGGAAAATCTGGATATGGCTCATCAAAAATTTAAAAGAGAAAGCTATCTCCAGACACCTATTAAACTCATCATAAAGCAGGCAATATAAGTCCACACATGGTCGACTTTGTCTGGTGTATTCATAAGACATATAGAGTCTTATCATATTTCTAGGTTTTTTAATCAACTAGATTTATTATGGTATTTGACTCTTCAAATATACTCATTAAAAAGAGGCTGGGGCAGATCAATGATACAGCAGTTGCCTAGTAACTACAAAGCCTAAGGTTTGATCCTTACCACAGAAAACAAAATCAAACCAAACAAAACACAAATACAAATTCACATTAAATAGTATTGGAATCCTTATGACCATCACTCCCTGATACTGGAACATCATCATTTAGGAAACTATTATTTTTTTGCCCTAACAATTTTACAAATAAAATTTTGTTGAGTTGAATGAAAAATAAATCTCCATTGTCAACAAACTTAGTAGCTGAATGCTTATGAGTTGAAAATGAAAACAAGACAAGATGAATCGCTTTCTGCCTCTGGTACCTGTGACTTGCTAGCTTAGCAAACAGTGCATCTGGGCAAATGTGAATTAAGAACGATAGATACCTTCGATGGCAAATGGCTTTCCAACGGTCAGAAGCTTGCAGTCAGCATCTATTGACACTTCATAATCCAGAAGGGCTTTGTCCATGATGAAGGCATCTAGTTTCTCTGGATCATTCCTATATTTAAAACCAAGGGAAGAAAAGAGAAAGTGATGAAACTGGTCCATTACTAGTCAGAAAGCTGTAGCCTGACAGTTGGCTGTGTTTAGGGGACAGAAACTTGGATACTAAGGCCAGCACAAACTTGCCAGCTGCTGTCATTTGTTGGCATCTTGTTGACCTGGAGAGTAGATACCAGGGAAACAGGCATTCTTTTTAGACTACACAAGTTCTTTCCTGTGGGTTTGTCTACCAACCTCATACCAAACTGCACAGTCCAACCTCAAAGCCAGATGTAACTCTTTGCTGAATAGGAAGGTGCTCAGAGGAGGCTGACTTCTATTATATTATCAAAGTAACTGTGTCGAGTACTGCATTCAGTATCTTACACACATTTAATTATTCATAAGGACTGTGAAACAAATAATGATGGAAAAAAGGCTCATTGAGTTGAAGTGTTTTGATGTAGCCTACACACCTGGTTAAGTGTTGGAGACAAGTGTCCTTGTGTGTCAGATGTTGATGCTTTCTGTCATGTTCACCATTTTGTTATTCAGAAGTTCACTATAATTTTTGTATTTAGGAATAGAAATTAAGAAGATACTTAGAAAAAATATAGACCTCTTGGAGAAAAGGAATTTATGGTCTCTTTAAGTCCATGGTAGAACATTCAATAAATTGAAGATGAAGCTTGTGTAATAGATCTTAGTGGTCCAATTTAATAATCTATCTTCAGAGAATCCCGTTTCTTTCTATTATATAGGTAGTTCAGAATAATTTAAGTTAGGTCCACTAGGTTTGTATTAGTAAGTCGGCAATGGCATTAGGTTGCTATCAAAAGTCTTGGGTGTCCTTCATGAGAGTCCTCTATAGTTTTGAAGCTCAGTATGGACATGTCCCAGTGGAAAGCCACATTTAATCACAGAGTGGGTAACCCTTACTGGGAGTTTGAAAGGGAGCCAGCTAGGAGACATTTTAGTCACCCAAGGTTTTTTTTTGTAGAGAAGTTTAGAAGATATATACTTAAGAATTTTCTTTTCTTTTTATTAGAGTATATTAATTATAAAGAATAATGGGTTTGATTGTGAAATTTCTTTCCTTCACCACTTTCTCCCTCCCACACTTCCTTCCTCCTAACCTCTATATCTTCTTTCCTTTCTTTTCTTTTTTCCTGCCTTCCCATTTCTTTTAGACAAAGTCTCACCATATTTTCTAGGCAGACTTTGAACATACATTTTCCACCACTCATTCTTAATAGCTGAGTAGTATTCCATTGTGTAAATGAACCACAGTTTCTTTATCTATTCTTCTGTCATGGTACATCTAGGTTGTTTCCAGCTTCTGGCTATCACAAATAAGGAGGCTGTGAATATAGTGGAACACGTGTCTCTGTGGCATGGTGGGGCATCTCTTGGGTATATTCCCAAGAGTGGTATAACTGGGTCTTTGGGTAGATCTATTACCAATTTTCTGACGAACCTCCAGATTGATTTCCAGAGTGGTTATATCAGTTTGCAATCCCACCAACAATGGAGGAGTGTTCCTCTTTCTCCACATCCTCTCCAACATGTGTTGTCACTTGAGGTTTTGATCTTAGCCATTCTGATTGGTGTAAGGTGTAATCTCAGTGTCCTTTTGATTTTCATTTCTCTGATCACTAAGGACTTTGAACATTTCTTTAGGTACTTCTCAGCCATTCAAGATCCTCCAGTTGTGAAATCTCTGTTTATTTTTATACCCCATCTTTTGATTGGGTTGTTTGGATTTTTGGTGATTAACTTCTTGAGTTCTTTACATATTTTGGGTATTGGATATGGGGTTAGTGAAGATTTTTTCCCAATCTGTAGGGTGTTGATTGGTCTTATTGAGACCAGAATCTCCTTATTAATGACAATTTCCTTCTCCCTCTCTCTCACATCCTTCCCTCTTTTTCTCCTCATTTCATTTTTTCCTCTTAAATTTTTCTCTTTACTATTTTTCCACCACTAAAATTTTCTAAACAGTGTTGCAAGACAACACCTCTTAATTTAGTATAGCCTTAGTCATTGTATTTGCAAAACCAGAGTTAGGTAATGCGGACCTAACTCAGAGAAGTTACCTGCAATCTCAGAGGAGAATATGGTTAGGGCTCATTAGCAATTTGAAAGAGAAGAATAGTCATAGACACAGGTAAGATTCACCACCAGGCAAGAAATTACTAACAGTGCCCAGGACACACGTAGACATAATAAATACTTCTCTCTTTGGCATCAGTTGCCACTAAATTGTTTTCCCATTCTTCCAGGAAGTGAGTCACATAATGCAGAATGCATCTATGTTTCCAGGAATATAGTACTTAAGTTACAATAACTTAATTTTGATATGTTTAACATCAAGTAAAATGAAAATGCTTCTCAGACCCCTAGCAAGAGAAAATTCCTATAAGGTCTGGGGAGTGTGAATTATTTCCTAGGGGTTGTTGATGAGACACCTTAATGGAATCTGGATAATAAAATCAAACTCTAGTCTGAAGATGTATCCTTAATCAAAATTTTATTGCCACAGCATCAGAATGCACCTTGAAAGGGCTCCATAGCCACATGCCAATAGCCTATAAATGGGGAAGAAGTGGACTGGTGTGATCTAGCCACAAGTAGTTCTAGTTTGGCAGATCCTCCAGTTTATCCTATTGTAGAAATATGTCTTACAGAGCATTCATTTAATACTATATATTAACTACTACAAAATTAGTCATGTACTAACATAATAAAAGAAACGAGCATTCTGTATGGATGACTCTGAGTGTTGTAGGTCAAAGCTCTAGAATTCTGAGGGTGTGGGATAGCCTGAGAATGGTAGTTATTTGGAGTGTTGCCTAAAAGCATACACAGTGACTAGGTCAAAAGTGGTGACAGGCCCAAGAATGAAATGAGGTGACACTGGTGATAATCTCTGCTTTACTCCTGTTCTATATCACAATCAATAAGCCACCTTGGAAGTTTGTAAAATCATGGTGAGTTTGGGATGGGTTCAAGATTCTGTACTCCTGTCTGGCTCCCATACAACAACAGCAAAACGGGTGTTGCTAGACTATCACCAAAGTCTACTCTTCCTTTATGGTTTCTAAACTAGCATGAAGCTAGAATCTTAGTTTTTGTACAGACTCTGCCACCTGTAAGCCACGTCACTTTAGGAAACATCCTACTTTTGTGACACTGGGCATCAGATAAAGGTCTTCTAATGTAGAGCCACGGGGTGAAATGAAAGCTCATAGTGCAGGGTTGCTTCTGAGGACTCAGGAAAGTTTCACCTCATCCTGCTATGCTGCCTCCCTGCTTGTCAACCACTGCAGCTACCCAAGAGCCCTTGCTGTCTGCCTGACATCCCATCCTCACTCTCACAGCTGTTCAACTGTCCGGGGAGAGAAACGAAGAGAGTCTGGGAGGCAATGGAGCTCCAAAGTGTGGCATGGAGGTACGCTCACATTTTTTTTCTTGGTTTATTTCAAGACATGGTTTCTCTGTGTAGTCCTGGCTGTCCTGGAACTCACTCTGTAGACCAGACTGGCCTTGAACTCAGAAATCTGCCTGCCTCTGTGTGCTGGAATTAAAGGCATGCACCACCACTGCCTGCTGGCTCTAACATTTTGATGTTTTTGTCAACTTGAGTGTTGTTTTGTAAAAATATTTTAAACTTCATAAATAATTTTGTGGAAGCTATGAGCATAAAGCTTCCTGCTTCTCCGGGCTCTAGTTAAAAACTGATGAAATGGTTGAAGAGGATATTTCTAGATCTTTCAAGGAACATGAAGCCCTTACATCTTACGAAATCCCTTATTTCTCTCTCTTTTGAAAAAGGAGTTGAGGTGGCTTACTATTCACTGAGAAAATTCTAATAGGTTAAGATAGAAAAACAGTTTCCTGATGTTGAACTAAGGCAGGGCTTAGCAGGTTGGATGCAAATTCTTGTTCTGATGCCATCTGGTAGGAGAGAGGAGGACACGTCCTCCTCTTGCAGACATTCAAAGCCATTCATTTTCTTCTCCCAAGCAGACCAGACCAGCAGACTCATCACTGCATTGCTTGGCATTTGATTCCACTGAATTTCAAGCTCTGATAATCTGTCATGGCAACATGATTGCCTTTGATTGCCTCTCATAAATTCTGATGAGAGGGACGCAGGCATAGGAGTGCCTTCGATCTTATTTCTTTCCTGCAGGAAATCTCTGAGATAAATTTCCATTTCCTTGTGGCAAAATGAGGCATTCCACAGGATTAGGGATTCACTTTGAAGGGAAAGGTTGCTTTGGGACACTTTATCCTTTGGCCACATTTCCTCTGTGTTGAATCATCTCAGCATTGTTGCTTAAGCCAACATTTTCTTCCCTTGACATCCACTCCACTAATGGCCCTACTGGCTCTTTGACCAACGGCATTTCAAATTGTAGACTCTATAGCTAACTAGCTATCTAGGTCATTTAATTTTATGCACACCATTCTATATTGTCTTTTGGATCTAACATGATATGAGTAATTTCTTTATGTGTACATGTTTACATGTCTCCCCTCTATCTCCCTCTCCTTCCCTCCCTATGCCCTCTGTCTGTCTGTCTGTCTGTCTGTCTGTCTGTCTGTCTGTCTCTCTCTCTCTCTCTCTCTCTCTCTCTGTAGGCTAGAAGAAGCTGACACCTGCTGTTTTCCTCAATAATGCACTACCTTGTCTTTTGAGATAAAGTTTCTCACTAAATCTGAAGTTCATTGAATTAGACTGGCTGGCCAACAAGACCCAGGGATCCTCTTGTCTCTACCTGCATAGCACTGAAAGTGTGTGTTTATGTCTCTTGAGTCTTACCCAGATGTCAAGAATTAAAACCCAGCTTCTCAAGCTTGCACAAGCATTTTACTAAGATACTTGCATAGACCTTGGATGTGTTATTTGTGAACATAATAGGAACTTTTCTCCATCATATTGAAAAAGGAAGCAAAATCCAAATGATTTCTCTTTCATGGGAACTTTTAGGATCCAAGAGGCTGCTACTCACTTCAGGTACTGCACTCCATCAGGGGTGGCTGGTACGTTGTACCTTCTCATGTACTCGTGCATCTCTGGGAAGCTCTGCCGCACATAGTCTTCAGCACTGCTTTCCCGGACAGTTCCAAAACGAAAGCCTTGAGAAGGATGATGAAGCTACCAGGAAGAAAAAGAAATGGTTCTAATATCCAGTACTCATTTAAAATCTTTGAATTTCCCATTATGATTCACAATTCAACTGAACACATTTCAAACACCTGGAGGTACTAACATTCACACAAAGGGTACAGACACACAGATATATGCTTTATTGCATTTGTGTGCACATCAGTGGTTATTCTAGCCTCAGAAGGAAAAGAGATGTGGATGACAAACTGAATGTAGAAAACAGGTATTTTGCTTTATATTGAGAACCAAGTGAATGGTTTTCTATTTTTTTTCAGGAATGTTTCTACACTTACATACTCATTTTGTTGTTGTTTGTTTTTGTTTGTTTTGTGTGGGTTTTGTTTTGCTAAGGGGGTGAGGTTGGGAGACGTACAGTCCATGACATGCATTTGGAGGTCAGGGGACAACCTGTAGGAATCACATATCTCCTTCCACCATGTGGGTCTTGGAAATTAAATTCAGTTCATCATGGTGAACTGAATCACCTTTACTTTAGTCATCCTGTTGGCTCTCTTGTAGAATTCTCTAGGCACTGTCCAAATTGACAGGTAGAATTGGCATCATACTGAGAACTACACATTAAAATATATCTTTGTGATTACAAACCTCAGTGGTTAGAACTGTACAAAAACCAAGTTAAGAGTGCTCTGGAAGGATAGCATACCTGGTCCAGTACTATGAATACTTTCATTTTAGGTTACTAATCTTTGTTGTATTCCATGTTTAATGTGGTGAACTTACTTTTGGCGTTCTTATGAATTGTTCCCTCTCCTTCAAGTCATTGCAATACCCAGCGATGAGTCACGCTGTATGTTTTCTCAAACAGACAAGTGCCGTACAAAGGAACGAGGGAGGAGGGGATAGCTGTAATGTCCTAGGTCTCCAGGATGCAAAGGCTTACAATGAGGGGGCAGTGCACTGGGAGCCCTTCAAGACATCTGTCACTAAGGAGAATGAGGATACCATCTATGATGCCTTACTAAGTGAAGGTATAGAGATATGCTCATATGGAATCTAAAGCACACATTCTGCCAAATGGAAGAGCTGGGATTGGGTCATATTATAGACATAGTCACATATGCTTTGGTCAGCAAGCATTTCAGAGATTATTCTTCTCCACAATTGTTCCAGTAACCTTTAATCTTCTATCTTCTGCTTCACATTGATATATTTTACATTATTAGTATTGACTTGAAGCCTTGGAGATCAGGCTATGAATGGGACTTATGGATTTTTTACACCTTCAGAAATTTTCACAGTGTTTCACATAGATATGCATTTGCAATTGTCTTGGAAGAAGACAACACAGAGCCGTTTTTAATGAAAATAATCAGGTTTTAAAGTGGTATATAGCCCCCAACTAAGAACTCACAGAATTTAGGAATATTTGGTATGTTCAAAGATCAATTAATTTTAACTCATACTAAAAGTCTAATAATGACAACAGTTAAATGATCTATGTGTCATATCCTTATAGAATGTTTTACAATGTATACATTATGCTTGTGAGATGTATTTAATTAAACAGATGCTCTCACAGAAATGGAAAAAATTTAAGGTGCTTGAGAAAAATTACCTTTGTATGTGTTTAATTAAGTTCTATCATTTCTCACAAATTTAATTTATTTATTCAGGGTTTACTGAGCCCCTAACATGCACAACTCTCAAAGTCATACTTTGTAATTTGAACTCTGATCACCTGGCTCTTTATGATAATTCTGTTATTGAGTATGGCATATCCTTGTGTTCAATATAGTTAGACCATGCATTGAACAAAATAGCATTAATGGGGCATAAACAGGAAGAACAGCTAACACCGAATGCTTATGTTGTGCCAACTATGGAACAGAACTCTTCACTCCCCTTATCCTGTTTAGTGCTCACAAGAGCTTTTGGGCAAGAGCACCGTACCTTTTTTTCTTTAAATGACTGGTGTGCTGAAGCTCAGTAAAGGGAAGTAAGTAGTATAAAAATCACTCAGAGAGACCGTATAGGGATGGGTTAGAACCCAGGTCTGTCTGATTTCAAGGCTGGTGGTATTATTTGCCACACTATCCTGCCTTTCAGCTCCCCTGAACATGTGGATGAAGCATTCATTAGAAGCAACTCATAGTCTCTGTATCCTCTTCTCTCTGTGTGTTCATGTACATGTATGTGTGCGCACGCAGGCTAGAGCTCAACATTGAGTAACTTCCTTAATCACTCTCCATCTTCATTTTTAATACAGCATCTCTCATTGTTCCTGTAGCTCATTGATTCGATGAGTTTGGATGTTCAGCAAGCCCTTCAGATCCTCCTGTCTTTGCATCCCAGACTGGGATTACCCATTCGTGGCACTTGGAGGATCAATATCCAGGACCTTATAGTTAGGAAGCAACACTATCTCAGTGTTGCTTGGCAGCCTTATTCTCCTGAGTGTGCAACCCCAGGCCAATCCTCACACTAGCAATTGCTGCCCTATTGTTGCCTTTGCCTTGAGCAAAGGCTTATCTGCCTTTTCCCTGTGTAACACCTGCTTATCTCTCGAGGCTTGGATCAAGATTCTCTGTGTGAAGCCTTTGGTCTTATCTCGTTTCACTCTTCTATGCAAAGCAATAAGAAGAAAAATAACAATGATCTACATGTTTACCTGTGCAAAACCAACGTCTCACACAGACAAAACACTTGGCCTAGGTATTTGCTTGAGCTGTTTTCTCATGCGGATGCATTTTCTCCATTGACCCTCCCAGGAAACCTTTGAATTCAGCATTTCTGCTATCCTTTTTTTTTCACAGAGAAAGAAACTGAAGGACAAAAAGTTTGTCATCTGCCCAAAGTCACAGAGCCTGCAAGGACTTCTGGTGTCTGACCCCAGAGAGTCTAGTGAAAGCATTCAGCTTGTGATCACTGTGGAATCCCATTTCTCATACATGCCATATAATTCCCTAGCTCAGGTCAGCACAGAATTTACTACTTGTGCAGCAGGTGGTGAGCCAAGGGCTTTAAACCCTTGGAATAACATCATATGGCAAGGTAAATGTTATTTCCTTTGCTTTCAGACTGAGATGAAGATAACGGGCACATTTTCATTATTACTAACTGACAAGATTTCTCCCTTTGGCTTGCAGATTTGATTTAATTCATCCATGTATCAAGTTACGTATCATGACATTGGCACCTGCAAACCCTCTGCAGCTCCTAGTTAAGGTAGTTCATTTGATCACCATTCTCTAGTTTGTCTTCTTTCACCAACCTGTTCACATTTCTACTTCCCTTTCAGTCTGCACTTGGTAACTTACTGCTTAGTCTATAATCTCTTTTCATAGTTAACAGCACTATTCATTATACTATGAGGTCCACAGACTCTCCTTTTATATGTGTCATACATAGCACACATTTCAATTGTGGCTCTAAAGTTAATGATATAATTATTTGATTAACATCTAGACTATCCGCCTTTCCTCAGAACTAGAAACTATGTTAATCAGACCCATGTTTATTTTAATTAATCTTTGCCTTCTGCAATGGTTTCCTTCACATAGTTTCTCAATAAAAATGTCTTGTGGTTGGCCAGTAAGATGGATTGGCAGATAAAATGCAGGCTGCTCAAGCCAGATTCCTGAGTCTAGTTTCCGGAACCCATGTAAAGGCAGAAGAAGCAATCCAGCTTCACAAATGTGTCTTCTGACCTCTGCATACACATGTAGTGCTCTTGTGCATGCTTGTATGCATGTGCGCACATATGCATGTGCACACACACACAGTGGCACACATATGCCTGCATACACATGAATCATACACAAATACACATATAGTCATAAATAAAAACCCAAAATCTCCACATTACTAAAAACAACATTTTTAAGTGTATTGATTGCTAGTTGTATCTATTCTTTGAACTTAGAGAGAAGTGAGAGCTCTGTCTTCCTACTTCATAAAATGGTACCCACAATCCAGCTTACTACTCAGGCTTCCCAAGTGAGTTCTGTCTTTAATGTGAAAAAGCCACAGGATCATTAACTACTAGACTTTTGCCTTACATTTGAAGAGAATCATTTCTGGGCATGTGTTTCACCACATTTCACTGCAGTAATATCTTCATGGGTCATGGACTGACTTTAGGCAACTCTGCCTTTCTGGGCCTGCATTTCTCTCTTGACTGCTTTGAAGCACCATTTGTGCCTAGGAATTATGAACTATGAGCCAGCAGATCCAGGCTGGGCTTTGGTGTTTATCCTTTCCCTGCAAGCTACTGCTGTTTCTCACTAGCACTTATGTTGACTTCATGTGAATCTGAGAAAGCAGGAGATTTGAGGTTTTGAGAATGGAAAATTACTGCAAGTACTAACAAACAACCAGGCTATAGGATACAAAGTATGGTATTAGCCAGACTAGCTTAGATGCGTTTCATAAACACATCCACTTCCCCAGTCCAAGTAGCCATGATTTGTCCCTTGCCAACCCATTCATGGTCATCATAGAACCCACATCTGGTTACACTTCTCTCCTTTAATCCTCTTCAGTGGTTCTTTACGCATTTGGAGTAAAGTCCAGTGCCTATGTGGCCACCAAGTTTGTGCAAAAGTTTGATTCTGTCTCATTTATACTGTTCTTTGCACGCAGGCACTAGATGTTTCAGTAATTTCTCCAATTTATTCATTTTTCTTTTACTTTTCTTTTTGACTCAAAACCATCTACTTCTTGCTTTATCATAGCTCCTCACTCCCTGGGAAGACCTCTCTTTATTCTTATGCCTTCTTTGTCTAGTTAACTCCTGCATGTCACATATACAAGGAGACCTTCATTGACCCTTGGAGTAGATCACCTCCACCCATTTCACCTAAAGTTTCAAGTAGCACTGATAGTAGTTGAAACTATTTGTTACAACTGTCGGCTACATATACACGTCCATGAGAACAGGTCCCATGGCTTTCCTATTCATGTGGTATGAGTCTTCAACATATCTTAATTGCTGTCGTTGT
The DNA here is from genome assembly GCF_008632895.1 of Mastomys coucha. NCBI lineage: Eukaryota > Metazoa > Chordata > Mammalia > Rodentia > Muridae > Mastomys > Mastomys coucha. The sequence goes on from NW_022196900.1 coordinate 10,689,922, forward strand.
CATCATCATTGTCATTATCATGTGAAAACCCACTGCTTGGTACAGAGGGAATGTTTGGAATATCTGGGGATAGGTGAAACATCATTATCAACATGACATTCTCTCAGGTTTAGTGCATTACAAGTTTCATACTTTTTTCTCATGCTTCTTTATAAATCTGTTTTTTTTTTAATTGTTGCCTTCATGCTTTCAAAACAAGGCATTCTATTTTTTTTCTGTGTGATATTCTAATGGGAAATTACAGTGGGTTTCTCAGTAGTAGCAGAATAATAGAAGCATAAAGGAGATCTAAGAAGTGATCGATGTATCCCAGTCGATCAGCCTAGTCCTCCTGTGTATAATTCACACAAGCAGGAGCATGAGAAAGCTTGAGTCAGGGAGAATAAAAAGGTTTGCAAAGAGCTACACAGAATTCCAGCTATCACCAGGAAGGCCCAGAGAGAGAGCCATTACTTTTAGATTTTCACTAGCTACTCTACCAGCTCACCCAATTCTGTTTATATTATACCAACATCTTCAGACTTTGGGGAAATAACCTAAGGTTAAGCTATCTATTTGTGTGTGAGTTGTTCAGTGTTAATGCTATACTGAACTCTACCTGTAGCATGTAGTGAACAACCAGACAATTCCCAGAACTGAGAGGAGTATCTCAAAACAACTGCAGGCAGGCTCAGGAAACAGCTTCGGTGTCCAAGGTGTGTACGATGCTTCAGATTTGAAGCAGTTTCAGTGAAGTATTCTCTACAGCTCACATTTGCACCTCCCCGAGATCAGAACTTAAGATCATAAAAGGGAGGTAGCACTGGGCTTGGTACAGTGCCTTTCAACTTGGGTAGAAGGGGTCATTTTTAATTTCCCCAAATGAGCAATGTATACTAGAGATTTCTAGTTCTTCCCATATGACATTGTTTTATATGCATAAATGCTATGGATTCTGCAATATTGAATTGTCTCAGGGTATAGGGAAAGTTTTGTATGATTTATTCTTCTTATCCATTAATGTATAATTTCATTTTAGAGATTATATTAACTGTGGTTTCTTTTTTTTTAAGATTTAATTTATTTATTATATGTAAGTACAGACACTCCAGAAGACGGAGTCTGATCTTGTTAAGGATGGTTGTGAGCCACCATGTGGTTGCTGGGATTTGAACTCAGGACCTTTGCAAGAGCAGTCAGTGCTCTTAACCACTGAGCCATCTCTCCAGCCCTAATTGTGGTTTCTTAACAGTGAAGATTTTTTTTTACACAATTCATTATGTTTAGGATAGAACCTGTGATTTTTTTCATAGACCAGACTAGGAGGAGCAAGACTTTAGTTCCAACATCACCACTAAATGTGCTTCATTTGTTTAAATGTCTTCAGTGACAAGGACGTCACTCTGAGTTGCTGAATGTCCTACATATGAAGTGTGACTTTGACCCTATCCAGTCAATTATTCCATTTATATATAAAGTGATAGAAATAAAACAATGTAATATTTACTTTGTGCAAGAACATCTATATGTAAAAAGTACTATTTTCATTATTCATTATTGCATCTGAGTGGCTGAGATGCAGGCAGAGTAAACATAGTATCTAAAACTTGCACAAGGTGATAAGGTAGGATTTGACGACAGCTCTCACTTGGAGCTCAGACTTGTCCTTATGTGGACTGTGGCTTTCACACCTTTGGCATTTTGGCTTTTCACACCTGTTGCATTCCTTGGCATGACATCATATTTAATTTATGAGTGTTAGTCTAGGTTCTTCTGACAATTTGAGTTATTGCAACCGATCCAGGAATAGACTACAGGTCAGCAAACTATGGCCTAGGGGCCACATCTGGTCTACCACCTGTTTTCATAAATTATCTAATTAAAACATTTTATTGGATCACAGCAGATACATGTCTGTATTTATAGATGTGTATTATTGCTCAAATTTGTGTGTAAAGTTAGACCCATAGTTACTTGTGCTCCAATTTTAAAATCATTTTTTAAAGTGGTTTTGGTCATATAACACGTTTCAGATAAAGGATGACTATCTTCTAAACAGGGCACTGTTGATAATTATACAGGCACATGAATACACCAAGGCTGTCACAGACAAACAAGGATGAATATTCATCTCAGTTACTATTACACACACTTTAAATTATGAGATAGATAAACAAAGTAAAAAGTATTGTTTCTGAGTCCTTACTAGCATTCTCCTAAGACAAGTGCAAGCATTTCTCATTCCCCATTTCTCTTTTATATATTATTTGCATTTTCTACACAAAAGCTGCTTTCTCAATTTAGAGGTAATCAGCTAATCTCTCTCCCTTCACTGTCGGTCCTAAACCCCTCTGTTGGGTCAGCTAAACTCTAGTCATCAATGTTCCCTGGCATGACATCATATTTATTTTATATGATTGTTAGCCTTAGTTCTTTTGACAATTTGAGGTATTGCGTCAGGTGTGAGTAGATTACAGGTCAGCAAGCTATGGCCCAGGAGCCATATCTGGTCTACCACCTATTTCATAAATCATTCAATAAAAATGTTTTATTGAATCGCAGCCAAGCCCATTCATTTACAGACAATCTATTCCTGCTTTTGCGTTCTGACATTAGAGTTGAGAAGGTGTGAAATAAACCATCTGACCACAAAGCCTGAGATATTTACTATCCGCCTCACCGGATAAAACAATATGAAGTATGATCAGCTCTTCCACACTCATATTTCCAATTTTCTTCTAGTCTGCTCCCAAATTTCAGTGGCCACTTAGGAAGAACCACAATTTGGAAGAACCACAGATGCAAGGCAGTGAGTAGAGGTGGGATAAATTTCCATGTACTGTTGATGTATGTAGGCTTTTGTGTGATGGAGTCATAGCCTCATCATGCGTATTGATCTTCCAAATCCAGGTCCCCATGCCTATAGTCCTTCATTTCTTCCTATGGCTAGTAATGATACAATCATAATTGAAGTTGAAGCAATAGCACAAAACAAATTTTGTATCCTATCTCATAGGCAGGTGCCTTGGGGACAGCCATTACAAGTCTGAGTTTATGGGATGGGGCCAGTGACATGCCTACTCATGTGCACTCATTATTTGTTCATTTGATCTTTCAATGCCCCTCTATTCCTTTTGACTGTAAGGTACTCTATCTCATCAGTGCTGGAGTTATTTCTTATTTCTACTATTTTAATAATGATGATAGATAATGCTTATTGGATATCTCATTCCAGCAAGCAGCCAAGATTTTAAATCACCTTGTTTGACACTTTTTAACACATGCAGTGACACATACAGTCATCACCCCCATTTTAAAGAGGGAGAAACTGAAGCAAGCCATTATTAAGCAGCTTTCCCAAGACCACACAACCAGAAAACATCAGATCAAGGAAATGAACCCAGAAACCTGAGAACTTTCACTATCGATCTCTAGTTCCTTTATCTCTGGCACATACTGTTGCTAGTATATTATTTCCTATGTTTTTCTAGGACACAGATTCTTTTAGGGAGATTTCTTTGAAAAGCTATAGATAAGGCACACACTCTACAAATCTGATGATCAATTTTATCCAAATGACTAGTGGCAGCTTACAATAATAGCACTATGAACAGATACCCTTTGGGTCTTTAAGTAAGATGTTTATCATAGACATAGGAGCAACATTTGGAGTGTGCTGCTTAGAAAAGGCAACTGGACATATTATTCATTCATGAGACATAAGAAGCATTATAGTTCCAGCGTTCTGCTCATAAAAGCTAGATGGATTGTCTAACTTCTCTATGACATTCATCCTGGGCCCTATGAGGTTCAAAGACATGTATTCAATATCCAGCAATCTTGGCAGGAAGTGTAGAGCTGAAAGCATCTCTCTTTTCCTTACAAACAAATTTACCCATTCCTGCATTACATGACTGCACACACATTTCTATTGCTGTACTGGTTACCTTAGCATTTGTTTATTTTTCTAGTCTATATGCTTTGCATACAGGTGAAATCTAGAAATGAATTAAAAGGGAGATAGTAAAGTCAAGAGACTATAATAATATGATGTCCAGGCTAATGGGAAGATGAGTTGCTGACATGTTAGGGACCATTTACTCCATTCACTTATTTTTATTGATGACAAGGCATGTATATTTTATTTATTTAGCACTCTGCATGTGTCAAGTATTCTGCTAATGCCTCAATGTGGATTATGTAATTTAAAGCACATGACAGCAACAATAAATCAAAATACCTGTTATCGTCATCAAGTTTCTCACGATAGACAGAGTTTGAACACCCACCCCTTCCCCAGTCAGTAAGCCTAGGTTTTACACTTTGTCTCATTCCAGTTGCTCTGTGTCTGTGTGTACTACATTACTTCTTCATCTAAGCACACTTAGGTCCATAGTGAGAAAAGCAAATGACTTCCTTCATGACATACAAATAATGCAGAAGAGAGTTGGGGAAAAAAATCCCAACTCTAATCCCAATATCATCTGTCACTTTCTCATGTTAATATGGCTGATGAAATAATTGGTCTTTGTAATATCTAGTGTTCAACCACATGCCCTCATCTACTGTTTATGAGAGTATAAATTTCTGGTCTTTATTCCATCCTCTAAGGGATAATTTCCTGATTTGAAATTGCTGTACAAGATCTACAGAATACCACAGTGGGACCCATTTACTGAGCCTCTGGAAGTCTTAGTGTCTTTCTGTTTCATTAATAGCAGTACAAGAGTTAGGCCCATTGTCATGGTCTCCAAGTTATGTATCTGTCTTTAGACACCACAGAGAGAAGCCTGAGTGCTCTAGGGTTTCTGCAGAGCAGGCATTGCTATTCTGCTACAGCATTCCTGTGCATTTCTTTGTTTCCTGCTCTTCTTTCATGAAAGTCATTCAGCTTTGCCTCTTCTCTGTCCCTGGTTCTAATGCCTTCTTTTTCTGCGTATCTGATGCAGCTTATCCTTTTCAATCCAATGAGCCTCTCCCAATTGTCTGATTGAAAAATCTCCCCCAAAATCCACTTAAAACTGACATATACAGCAATGGAACAGAATAAAGAGCCCAGAAATAAATCCATGGATTACAGCCAACCAGTTCTCAATAAAGGTGCCAGGAACACACAATAAGGAAAAGGACAATCTTTTAAAAAAATAGTGTTGGCATGAATGGATAAATGTATGCAAAAGACTGAAATTAGATTACTATCATATTACATACAAAATTATATCTAAATGAATTAAATACTTAAAATATAACACTTCAAACTATGAAACAACTACAAGAAAATACTGAGGCCATGCCATGTAACACTCACTCAGTTACTGATATTTTGGGGGATTTTTAAAATTTCTTTTTAAATTTTACATATATGATTGTTTGCCTCATGTCTGTGCATGACATGTGTGAATTACTTGCAGATGCCAGAAGCGGGTGTTGGCTCCCCTAGGACTTGGAGTTATAGATGGTTGTGAATCACTATGTGGATGTTGGAAATTCCATCCTGCAGTTGGCTCCAGGCCTTCTTTATCGACACAATCAAGAACCAATTAGGGAATTACCACCTCCTCCTACACTCAGCATAAACTTTAACAACAATTTATAGACATTTGTCCTTTTATCCACAGTAAGTATAGTATTGTCCTTCATCAAGGAAACTTCTCTTTGCAACAGACTGGGACTGCTACAGAAAACCACAACCAATCAAACTGCTGAACCCAGTCCTAATGGCTACATCTACAAAACACTCCTGCACCTCAACCTCAGACAATACTGTGGAAGAGGATGTGTGGGTTATAAGAAACAGAAGATTAGGGTCTTTACTCTTAGATCATATCTCCTAATATCAGAGGCTCCATTTATAACATCTTATCAACATGGCTGCCCAAATGTGAGTGAGAAGGGAGGACACCAACAAACATGCCAAACTACTGGGGGAGGGGGAAGCCCACAGGCCTCAAATCCACACAAAGAACTACAGACAATGGAGAAAAGCTGGGAGCAGGAGTAGGAGCTGGAGAAGTGGCCCTCCCCAGGGAAGTACACACCAATTGGTTGTCCAGTGTTAAACAGTCAGTTCTGAAAAATAAGTAACCTTGTATGGACTCAACAAGTTATATTTGGGACTATGTATGTATATATAAGTACATATATAAATGCAGTAAAAATTGATGAATAAAGAGACCGTGAATTTAAAGGAGAAAAAGAAATGACATACAGGAGGGTTTTGAGGGAAGAAAGCAAGAGATAAACATTGTCAGTAAATTACAATCTCAAGAAACAACAAAAATTTAAATTAAAAAAAAGTGTAGGTGGCACAGCCCTCTGTGTACCTTTTCTGCCAGGGAAGAGCTTATCTCCAGGGAGTGCTCTGACCCCAGGACTCAGGTCACCATTTTCTCTCCAGTGACTGTCTAAGGCAGGATTAGCCAGGAGCTCAGAAACAGCAGAGCAGCTGGGACAGGGTCCTTCCTGCCTCCATCTGTACCCAGGAGGGGGAGCTGTTCTGCAGCCCTCTGTGCAGGGGTCTTGCCAGGGGAGAGCTGATCTCCCAGGAGTGCTGACACAGGCTTACTAAAGACCCACAGCAGGAACAAGCTCCAGCCAGAGATAGGAAGAACATCTAACACCAGAGATTACCAGATGGCTAAAGGCAAATGCAAAAATCTTACCAACAGAAACCAAGACTACTGGGTATCATCCGAATCCAGTACTCCAACCACAGCAAGTCCTGGATACCCCAACACACCAGAAAAGCAAAATTCGGATTTAAAATCGTATCTCTTGATGCTGACAGAGGATATTAAGAAGGACGTAAATGACTCCCTTAAAGAATTACAGGAGAATATAGGTAAACAGGTAGAAGGCCTTAAAGAGAAAACACAAAAATCCCATAAAGAAGTACAGGAAAACACAACCAAACAGGTGAAGGAATTGAACAAAACCACCCAGGTTCTAAAAATGGAAGTAGTAACAGTAAGGAAAGCAAGACAACTCTGAAGATAGAAAGCCTAGGAAAGAAGTCAGGAGCCATAAATGCAAGCATCACTAACAGAATACAAGAGATAGAAGAGAGAATCTCAGGGGCAGAAGATATCATAGAAAACATTGACAAAACAGTCAAAGAAAATGCAAAAAGCAAAAAGCTCCTAACCCAAAACATCCAGGAAATCCAGGACACAATGAGAAGACCAAACCTAATAGATATAGAAGAGAGTGAAGATTCCAAATTTAAAGAGCCAATAAATATCTTCAACAAAATTATAGAAGAAAACTTCCCTAACCTAAAGAAAGAGATGCCCATGCACATACAAGAAGCCTACAGAGGGCCTGGTGGTGGTGGCTCATACCTTTAATCCCAGCACTTGGGAGGCAGAGGCAGGCAGATCTCTGAGTTCAAGGCCAGCCTGATCTGCTCCTGGACCAGGACAGCCAGGACTATACAGCGAAACTCTGTCTCGAAAAAAACAAAAAAAGAAAAAAAAAGAAAAAAAAAAAAAAAAAAAAAAAAAAAAAAAAAAAAAAAAAAGAAGAAGCCTACAGAACTCCAAATAGACTGGACCAGAAAAAAAATTCCATCACATAATAATCAAAGCACCAAGTGCACAAATAAGAGAAAGAATATTAAAAGGAGTAAGGGAAAAAGGTCAAGTAAAATATAAAAGCAGACCTGTCAGAATTATACCAGACTTCTCATCAGACACTATGAAAGCCAGAAGATCTTGTGTAGATCTCATACAGACCCTAAGAGAACACAAATGCCAGCCTGGATTATTATACCCAGCAAAACTCTCAATTACCATAGATGGAGAAACCAAGGTATTCCATGACAAAACCAAATTTACACAATATCTTTACGCAAATCCAGCCCTTCAAAGGATAATAAATGAAAAACTCCAACAGAAGGAGGGAAACTATATCCTAGAAAAAGCAAGAAAGTAATCTTTCAACAAAACTAAATGAAGATAGCCACATAAACAGAATTCCAAGTCCAATAACAAAAATAACAGGAAGCAATGATTACTTTCCCTTAATATCTCTTAATATCAATGGACTCAATACTCCAATAAAAAGACATAGACTAAGAGACTGGTTATGTAAACAGGCCCCAACATTTTGTTGCATACAGGAAATCCACATCAGTGACAAAGACAGACACTGCCTTAGAGTAAAAGGCTGGAAAACAATTTTCCAAGCAAATGGTCCCAAGAAACAGGCTGGAGTAGCCATTCTAATATTGAATAAAATCAACTTTCAAGCCGGGCCGTGGTGGCGCACGCCTTTAATCCCAGCACTTGGGAGGCAGAGGCAGGCGGATTTCTGAGTTCAAGGCCAGCCTGGTCTACAGAGTGAGTTCCAGGACAGCCAGGACTACACAGAGAAACCCTGTCTCGAAAACACCAAAAAAAAAAAAAAAAAAAAAAAAAAAAAAAATCAACTTTCAACCTAAAGTTATCAAAAAAGATAAGGAGGGACACTTTATACTCATCAAAGGTAAAATCTACCAAGATGAACTCTCAATTCTGAACATCTATGCTCCAAATGCAAGGACATCTACATCCAAAAAAGAAACTTTTCTAAAGCACAAAACACACATTGCAGTGCACACAATAATAGTGGGAGACTTCAACACCCCATTCTCATCAATGGACAGATCATGGAAGCAGAAACTAAACAGAGACACAGTGAAACTAACAGAAGTTATGAAACAAATGGATTTAACAGATATCTATAGGACATTTTATCCTAAAACAAAAGGATATACCTTCTCAGTACCTCATGGTACCTTCTCCAAAACTGACCATATAATCTGTCACAAAACAGGCCTCAAAGGTACAAGAATATTGAAATAATCCCATGTATCCTATCAGATCACCACAGACTAAAGCTGATCCTCAATAACAATATAAACAATAGAAAGCCCTTATACATGTGAAAGCTGAACAATACTCTACTCAATGATAACTTGGTCAAGGAAGAAATAAAGAAATCAAAGAATTTTTAGAGTTTAATGAAAATGAAGCCACAACATACCCAAACTTATGGGACACAATGAAATCAGTCCTAAGAGGAAAACTCATAGCTCTGAGTGCCTCCAAAAAGAAACTGGAGAGAGCATAGACTAGCAGTTTGACAGCATATCTGAAAGCTCTTTACCAAAAACAAGCAAATTCACCCAAGAGGAGTAGACTGCAGGAAATAATCAAGCTCAGGGCTGAAATCAACCAGATAGAAACAGAAAGAACTAGACAAAGAATCAACCAAACCAAAAGCTGGTTCTTTGAGAAAAATCAACAAAATAGATAAACCCTTAGCCAGACTACCTAGAGGGCACAGAGACAGTGTCCTAATTAACAAAATCAGAAATGAAAAGGGAGACATAACAACAGAAACTGAGGAAATTCAAAAAGTCATGAGATCCTACTACAGAAGCCTATACTCAATAAAACTGGAAAGCCTGGATGAAATGGAAAATTTTCTAGACAGATACTAAAGTTAAATCAAGATCAGAAAGATCAGATAAATGATCTAAACATCCCATATCCCCTAACAAAATAGAAACAGTCATTAATAGTCTCCCAACCAAAAAAGTCCAGGACCAGATATGTTTAGTGCAGAGTTTTATCAAACCTTCAAAGAAGACCTAATGCCAATACTCCTCAAACTATTCCACAAAATTGAAACAGAAGGCACTCTACCCAATTCATTCTATGAATAATTACTCTGATATCTAAACCACACAAAGACCCAAGAAAGAAAAAGAACTTCAGACTAATTTCCCATATGAATATCGATGCAAAAATAATAAAATTCTTGCAAACTAAATCTAAGAACACATCAAAATGGTCATCCATCAATTATCAAGTAGGCTTCATCCCAGGGATGCAGGGATGGTTCAATATATGGAAATCCATCAATGTAATCCACTATATAAACAAACTCAAAGAAAAAACCATATGATCATCAGATGCTGAGAAAGCATTTGAAAAATTCAATACCCCTTCATGATAAAAGTCTTGGAAAGTTCAGGAATTCAAGGCCCATACTTAAACATAGTAAAAGCAATATACAGCAAACCAGTAGCCAACATCAAACTTAAATGGAGAGAAACTTGAAGCAATCCCCCTAAAATCAGGGAACAGACAAGGCTGCTCACTCTCTCCCTACCTATTCAATATTGTATTTGAAGTCCTAGCCAGAACATTTAGACAACAAAAGGAGATCAAAGGGATACAAATTGGAAAGGAAGAAGTCAAATTATCACTATTTGTAGATGATATGATAGTATACTTATGTGACCCCCAAAATTCGACCAACGAACTCCTAAGCCTGACAAACAACTTCAGCAAAGTAGCTGGATATAAAACTAACTCAAGCAAATCAGTGCCCTTTCTCTTCACAAAGGATAAACAGGTTGAGAAAAAAATTAGAGAAACAATAACCTTCACAATAGTCACAAATAATATAAAATACCTTGTTGTGACTCTAAGGAAGTGAAAGATCTGTATGACAAGAACTTTAAGTCCCTGAAGAAAGAAATTGAAGAAGTTCTCAGAAGATGGAAAGATCTCCCATGCTCATGGATTGGAAGGATTAATATAGTAAAAATGGCCATCTTGCCGAAAGCAATCTACAGATTCAATGCAATCCCCATCAACTTTCTAACTCAGTTCTTCACAGAGTTAGAAAGAACAATTTGCAAATTCATCTGGAATAACAAAAAACCTAGGATATCGAAAACTATTCTCAGCAATAAAAGAACTTCTGGTGGAATCACCATCCCAGACCTTAAGCTGTACTACAAAGCAATTGTAATAAAAACTGCATGGTATTGGTACAATGACAGGCAGGTAGATCAACGGAATAGAATTGAAGACCCAGAAATGAACCTACACACCTATAGCTACTTGATCTTTGACAAAGGAGCTAAAACCATCCAGTGGAAAAAAGACAGCATTTTCAACAATTGGTGCGGGCTCAACTGTCAGTTAGCATGTAGAAGAATGCAAATCGATCCATTCTTATCTCCTTGTACAAAGCTCAAGTCCAAGTGGATCAAGGACCTCTACATAAAACTAGATACACTGAATCTTATAGAAAAGAAAGTGGGGAAGAGCTTTGAGCACATGAGCACAGGGGAAAATTCCCTGAACAGAACATCAATAGCTTATGCTCTAAGAACAAGAATTGAGAAATGGGACCTCATAAAATTGCAAAGCTTCTGTAAGGCAACGGACACTGTTAGCAGGACAAAATGGCAACCAACAGATTGGGAAAAGATCTTTACCAAACATATATTGGATAGAGGGTTAAGATCTAATACATACCAAGAACTCAAGAAGTTAGACTCCAGAGAACCAAATAACCCTTTTAAAAATGGGGTACAGAGATTAATAAAGAATTCTCAACAGAGGTATACCAAGTGGCCGAGAAGCATCTAAAGAAATGTTCAACTTCTAATTAACTTGCTTGCATTTTTGGAGCCAGTAAATGATAGAGCTAGGCAGGTCTCTGTGTGTCTCCTGCTGATGTTCTGGATTGCTATCGTTTGCAGTTCAAAACTTGTTGGCTTTTCCAGCTAGTCCCTTTATTGCTGTAAGACCCAGCTCTATTATCTGCAACATGGCTAATTGAAAGAGTTCAGCCAATGAATATGTAGCCAAGGGCCTTTTGAGGGAACTTAATAAGCCTCCTAACAACCTGTTAATACTAGTAGATGCCAATTATTGTGTTGATTATGTGCCTTAGCTCTTTACATTTATCACCTCTGGTAGGTCCAAAAGGAACTCCAATTCCCCAAGCTTCAAAAGGCAGAAATGTGCTGAACCTGGACTATAGGAGGATTTGTTGTTGGATAAAAGCCAGCATTCTTGAGGAACTTGTGAAATCAGTTCCACTCTGTCCAACGACTTATTTCCTTTATCCGATGACACATGGCTCTCTACTGACAAATACCTAATGGCTGCATATCAAAACACATCCTGGGATCTGGGTTTCCTCAGTATCTCAAGCATTTGTTATATATTTCAAGGCCTCTACACCAGTCTCCTGGCCCTTCCCTCCCCTCCAGCCACTGCTCTCCTTTATCCCCCACCACTATTCTCACTGCACTTTCTTTTTTCTAGCCCTGATATCCAAGCCCCCTTCTCACATATAGCCCAGACCATGTCCAGTCTGCCAGCAATGTTTAAGCTACTTCTTTTTCTGCTCTAGAATCTTCCAGATGCCTCTGAATAGTCTCAGCCTCTGACTCTGTCTCTGCCTCTCTCTCAACATTCTCCTTAACCATAGCATGGAGTGATTGATTTTGTCTGTAGTTTCTTTACTGTACTTCCCTCATACAATTTTACTTTAGCCTTGCTGCACCCCTGGGAGATCAGTTTTGTAAGTAATGAGTTCATTGATGATCAAAATGAAATTCAGAGGCATGAAATAGCCTTCCTAGACTCTTTGGCCCACACACTCAGCAGGTATACATACATATTTAGCTGATTCTAAGCCCCAACTCTCATGTAAGATGATGCCATGCTTGGGATTTTCAAAGATAATTATGATAATAATGCAATAATCTTTTTAAATATGTGATTCTAAGGTAAGTGACAGACTGGGGCTTTGCACCAGGTAAAGAGTGTCCAGAGACAAGGCTAGGAGGCTACAGAACTCCCAATGGA
>NW_022196900.1:10702833-10724493 GCF_008632895.1 Mastomys coucha
TTTGTTTGTTTATGTAATTGGCTGGCAGTACAGGCAAGTTTCAAGGTGAATAATGACTTGTGGATTGTGGCACTCAATCCTTTCCCTTGAGTCATGGCCCGTCACCAGCAGTGTACTGTAGCTTGTGGCCTGAGCAGGCAGTGAGGTCCTTGCTGAACCCAGAGTCAGCAATTCTGGACTGATTAAATGCAAATGAATGAAAACAGCTATAAATTTACTCCTCCCCCAATGATGTAAGCCTTTTGGCACAAGTCTACCCACATCCTTATGTTTTTATTTCATTATATAACTCAGAAGAATTAAATGTCAAAACATGTCCAATTTGGCCTTCATTCAAGGTGGGCTGGTTGCAAAATAATCAACAGAAGGTCGGCAAATCCCTCATCAGAGACCTTAGGAAGTCAGCCTCAGAGCAAGACTGCTTTAGCAGAACAGTCAGACAGAAAGACAAAGTGCTGGGCAATGGCTAGAAAAGATGAATGTGCTCATGCTTTTCCTCTCCTAGGGTAGCCCTCAGCATGAGAGACTGAATCTCATTATTTCATTTTCCATGGCTGAAGAGTCTGCCCATGGAATTTGCAATGGAGCCACTGTGATGGAGGGGCTCTCAAAGACTCCTGATGCAAGGGTATTTAGAAGAAAATGCTTCCTCTCTTCCCTGCCTCCCCAGGGCAGCCTGCCAGTCAGGGTCTTCCAAGTTTTTTTCCTGGAGGCCACATAGAAGTTAGTGACTGACTGAGCTAGCATTTGCTTATCTTTTTTATTCAGCACATTTGCTCCAGTTAGATGAATCACAAAAGCAGTACACGTAGCATTTTGCTTTGTGAGCCAAGCATCAGAGGGCAGCAGTCAGTTGGGTTAGAAAGGTACTAGCTTTCTCCTGCTTCAGTAATTCAGAAAGTTTGCAGTTGAGGAACAAAAGGAGGAGTAAGCAATTTGGTTATGGTTGGATAGCTAAGGGGGCCATGTCATATGCAACACATAACATTTATGTTTGCATGTGACCTCTCAGTATACAAACTGAGAACATGAATTGAAAAGTTCTTAATATATGTGCAGAGAGAGGATAGGGAAAATCTAGAAGAGTAGGTGAGCTGTGAGATCTCTTTCCTTGAGCTATGAGATCTCTCTTCCTGACCATATAGGAATAGAGATAGTCAATAAGTGTTACTACAACTAATATGGTCATAGTGTAGAGAAAGAAAAAGTGGAAGTTGACTCAGAGTTATGATATGATTTGATTTACATAATTATATAAGTTAAATGTATCTCACTAATTTAAAAATGTGATTGTGGGGTTGAAGATGCAGTTTAGTGGTAGGGTAGCTGCTCTGTGCACATGAGGTCTTGGATGCATTCCCAGCTCCAAAACAAAAATAATAAAAAACTCGTTGTGCATGGTAATTATTCAATCAGTTGAAAATCATTGCCTATTGTATAAACATTCATTAAAAGCAACAATATTTTCCAGTAAAATTTATTTTGGAACCCAGAAACATCCCTTGAGAGCTAAGTTAGTTTGCAGAAAGATGAAAAAGCTACAGGTATCACCCATCAATTTAAAAACATACTACAGAACTATAGTAATCAAAGCAGTATGGCACTATCATTAAAAACAGACTTGAAGACCAATGGAACAGAACAGAATATTTATAAATAAATTCACACATGTGCTATTAATTTGTTTTTAAGGAAGATGCCAATAATACACAATAAGGAAGGAAGAATCTCTTCAGCAGTGAACTGGTCTTCATATGCAAAAATGGAATTTTGCCATTATCTTATGTCATGCACAAAAACTGACTAAAATGGATTATGGGCTTAAATGTAAGCCTGAAATGATAATCATTATTTATTTATTTATTTATTTATTTATCTACACTCCATATTTTATTCCCCCTCACCTCTGTCCACCCTTTGACTGTTCCACGTTCCATACCTCCTCCCCATCCCCTGTATCCACGTGAATGTCCCCACCCCTCTTTCCACCTGACCTCTAAACTCCCTGGGGTCTCCAGTCTCTTGAGGGTTAGGTGCATCATCTCTGAATGAACACAGACCCAGCAGTCCTCTACTGTATGGCCCATGTTGTTGAATTAGGGAAGGCTGAAAGAAGCTGAGGAGAAGGGTAATCCTTTAGGAGGACCAGCAGTCTCAATTAATCTGGACCCACAAGATCTCTCAAACACTGGGCCACCAAACAGGCAGCATACACCAGCTGATAATCTTTCTTAAAAGAAAGCATAGGGTAAAAGCTTCTTGACATTAAGTTTGACCATGTACTTTTGAATATAATTCTAAAAGCACAGCTAACAAAGTAGAAGTTACCACTGGGAACTGCATCAAACTTAGGAGTTTCTGCACAACAAAGCAATAAACTAATGAGATGGAAGGAAAGGGGAAGTGTTTGTAAAGACATAGATACAGATACTTGATGGAGGCTAAGATCCAAAGCAGGAAAACACACACCCAGGAAAACATACCCAGAAGAAAAAATGAGCAAAGACATTAAATAGGCATTTTTCCCCAAAAGATACATAAACTATTACAAAAGAGTGCTCAAAATTATGAATCACCTTATAAAACATATCAAACCCTCAAGGAAGTGTTAGCTTTTATCTGTTAGGATGGTATTGTATAAATGCCAAGCAATAGACACTGGGGAGGGTGTAAAGGGAAAGAAAACCTTGAACAAGGTTGGCAAAGTTATAAATTGCATAGCCATTGAGTTTCCTAATACTTATCACCAGACACACAAAAAGTTCAAATCACAAGCAAAATAGAGCCACCTGGTAATCTAGACACTCCTGAGTACACATTCAAAGGAAGGATTATGCTTTCATTTCTGCATTATTCACTAAATCCAGGAAATGAAACTCTGCTTTCTGCTGAAAGATTATGAGAGATTGCTGGACAAAGAAAATGTGATGTGATGTGTGTGTGTGTGTGTGTGTTTGATATTATTCAACCCTATTATACAAGAAATACATTTGCAAGGAGGTAATGTATATATATGTATATATATGTATGTATATATATATACATGTATGTATGTATATATATTTATGTATATATACACACATATATATTTGTGTGTGTGTGTGTGTGTGTGTGTGTGTGTGTAGAGTGTATCAAGGAAGGAAATGCTGCCATTTGTGAAATAACATGACTCAGCCTAAAAAAATATACTGTGTCAGGTAATACAGATATGGAAAGAAAAGTTTTGCATGACCTCACATCTATGTAATCTAAAAAGAATAAAAAATACAAATGAATGGAATAGTTGCTAGGATGTAGCATGAGGAGCTGTATTGATAAGATGAATAAATTCTGGGAGCTTAGTGTATGGCGTGGTAGTCACAGTTGATAACTCCATGGTGTATATATATTTCCCTGAGAGTAGATCTTAAGTGTTGTTATCCTCCATTCCCCCTAAAAGCCCTCTCAGACTAATTACATGAGGTTATAGATGTGTTAATTGTGGTCATCATGCCCCAGTGTACACAATATATCAAAGTGTCATGTTGTACACCTTATAAACATTTATCACAATATGTATTGTCACAATAAATGAACTAATTTGAATTTTACAGATTTGCTTAGTTATTAACTAAGAACCCCCAGTTTGAGTCAACTCTTTGTTTTTTCTTTTATTCCTGCCACTATGCATGCCCTCCCTCTATGACACTTGTGGCTGGCTTCGGTCACTGGGAAGGTTAGCAGACATGACATCAGCATAGTCTTAGGAAAATGTCTGTGCCTTTCAGTCTGTGTAATAGTTCCTGCACTCACTGTGAGAAGGATGTGCCTAGCTCAACTTACTGCATGCTGACACCTGCAGAGCAGAGGAGCATGAGTTCAACAAATCATTGGAGTCACAGGGTGTCATTCAGAAGTCCTCTGACTCTTAAAATTTTAGTCTGGATGAACTGAACCTGGTAAACTTGTGAACTCCATAAGGCTTTTTGTTGTATGTCATTGACATTTTGTGGTTGTTTGTACAGCACATTGTTGTAGAAACAGGTCACCAATACAATGTAATAGCTCCAAGAAACCCTGAAACTGGCAAAGATTCAGTAACTACTCCCCTTGCTTATGTGGCTCAGCCTTATATTGCTGTCTTGTGTTTTAGCATCTGCAGACCCTGTTAACCTCTCAAATTCCCTTCTCATTTGGTCCCTAACTAAATGTTTGTCTTCTCTTAAGGTTCAGTTAGATGCCATTTCTTTCTTTGATCCTCTCAAGAAAGCTAACTACTCTCATGGGTGAGAGGTACAATTCATATTCTCTGCAACTGCAATGGAGTATAGTTAGTTGTTTATTAGTATTGTCATTTATTAAGACAATATGTTTCTTCAAAGACTTTTATAGGTGATTACAGGGCTTCTTTGTTACTTTTGAAGTTTTATTAATTATTGGAAAGACTATGGACAAATGGTTTCTTAAAAAATTTCCAGCATATTTATTGCTCTTACTTGTAACATTAGGCTATTTCTGGATCATGTGATATGTTCATGAAAACAATTCAGTGCACACACACACACACCCACACACACACACACACACACACACACACACATATGTATATATATATATATATATATATATATATATATATATATATATATATGTATGTGTATATATTTATTCACACATGTATACCCAAATAGATGACACACATGGGACATTGGTATGAGATGATAGGAAGCCTGTTGGAAAGTCACTTTTAATATACAGAATAGGAACACTGACACACTTATTGAGAGGTAGCTCTGCTCATCATTATACTACTAATAATGAAGTATTTATCAGATGTTCAAAATTGAGCATTTTTCCATCTGGCATGCTTTTAATTTTAACTTCATTATGCATTTTCTGTGGACAACAGCTTTCTGTATTAATTTTTCTATCCTTCAGTCTTCATACACATAGTATCCTCGTTGGCTTATTAATCAGCTAATGAGGGACACAAAACACTCATTGTATGTATACGTGTGTATGCTTGCATGTTTGTGTATGTGTATGTATATGCGTGTGTTTGTATATGTATACATGTGTGCATGCGTGTGTATGTGTGCGCATGTGTGTTATATTCATATGTGTGTTATGCCCATGTGTGTGTGTGTGTGTGTGTGTGTGTGTGTGTGTATGTCTTATTTTTCAGATTGAAAATTTAGGGGTAGCAGAAACAATGGAAACAGCCAACCTTGGGAGGTAGGAGGTGGGAGGACCCTCCAGAGTGTGCCAGAGACCTGGGAGGTAAGAGACTCTCAGGACTCAAAGGGAGGGACCTTGGATGGAGTGCTCTACGGTGAGGAGGGGGAACTTATAGAGTCTGTCTCCAGTGGAAGGCCAGGGCATCAAGTGGAGGGATGGGGTTGCCATCCCACAGTTAAAAGCTCTGACCCACAATTGTTTCTGTTTGAAGGAACTACAAGAACAAAAATGGAGAAGAACATGAGAGAAAGGAGGTCCAGTGACATGCCCAAATTGGGGATCCAGCTCCAGGGGAGGCCTGGGGCCCTGATACTGTTACTGGTGCTGTGGTGTGCTTACCGACAGGAGCCTAGCATGGCTGCCATCCAAGAGACCCAACCAGCAGCTGAAAGAATCAAATACAGATACTAGCACCCAATCAATGGACAGAAGCTGATGACCCCTGTGGTTGAATTAGGGAAAAGCTGGAAGAAGCTGAGGAGGAGGATGGATATATGGGAAGACCAGCAGTCTCAGCTGACCTGGACCCCAGAGATTCCTCAGACATTGAGCCACCAACCAGGCCTCATGCACCAGCTGATATGAGGTCCCTGACACATATACAGCAGAGGACTTCCTGTTCTGGCCTCAGTGAAATAAGATGCAGCTAACCCTCAAAAGACTTGAAACCCTAGAGAGTTGGGAGGTTTGGTGGTGTGGGTGTGGGTGTGGGTGTGGGGACATCCTTTTGGAGATGGATGGATGAGATGGGGAGCAGTTGGGGGGCAGACCGGGAGGGGATGAGGTCTGGAGTATAAAAAAGGGTTGAAGAATAAAAATAAATAAATTTAAAAAGAAAAAAGAAAAGAAAAATTTACGCTACTTGTCTGGAGAGTTATTGTAAGTATGTCAGTTTCACATTTCACAAAAATACCTCTAGGATTTTCTGCGAGCCTCTATTTTAAATGATAATGAGCTTTACTCTGAAGACACACATCCAAGCATAAATTCTGAATGCTGTGATTGTTAGCTGCCATTCTTTCTGGAGAAGTCAGGATGCACTTGGTTTTGACATATTTATTGTTAAAGGTATAACAAATAACTGAACTGAGTCCTTAGCTCCTATATTCAAAATAACCTATTCTTCACTAATTTGATTGTTAACATTGAGATTACAAGAAAGGGGAGGGAATTTAGATTTAAAAAATAACTATGGAGTATAGATAAACCTAGAGTTCTTTAGAGTTTCAAAGTTCAACTATTTGGCAGAGACAGAATCCAAACTCAAGACTTCTGGCTTGAAGCTTGAATTTAGATTTTTTAAAAAAAATTTTAAACTTTAGCAAATAATTGCTTCTTTATTTTTATTTTAAAAAAATTTTTAAAACCTTTGCATTTGTTTGTGTATGTGTATGATTATGTGTGTGTATGTATGAATATGTGTATGTGTATGTGTGTGGATATGTGTGTGCGAGTATGTGTATGTGAGTATGAATGTATGTGTGTGTGTATTCATGTATATATGTATATGAATGTGTGAGTGGGTATGTGTGTATATATGTATGTATGTGTATGTGAATGTGTGTGTGTAGATGTATATGAATGTGCATATGTGTGTGTGTGTGTGTGTGTGTGTGGTTGTGTAATGTTTATCTGTTGAGGCCAGAAGAGAGCATTCAGTTCCCTGGAGTTGGAGTTCTAGGTGATTGTGAGACATCCCTTGTGGCTTCTGAGAACTTAAGTCTGCTCCTCTGGAGGAGCAGAAAGTGCTCTTAAGCACTGAGTCATCTTTCCTGCCCCTAAAGCAAATATTCACCAAGTGTGAATGTTCTTCAGTGTTGTTTTTTGTTTTTTGTTTTTTGTTTTTTGTTTTTTGTTTTTCATTTCTTTTCTTTTATTTTAGATATTTTCTTTATTTACATGCGAATTTCTCCATTCCCAGTTTCCCCTCCAAAAAACAAAGAAACAAACAAAAACAACAAAAACAAACCCCTGTTGCCTCCCCCTTCTCCATGCCTGCCACCCTGCCTTCTCCCACTTACTGGCCCTGGCATTCCCCTACACTGGGGCTCAGAACCTTCACAGGGCCGAGGTCCTCTCCTCCTATTGATGATTGATTTTGCAATCCTCTACCATACACCTGCTGCCTGAACAATCAGATCCCTCCATGTGCAGTCCTTGGTTGGTGGTTGAGACCCTGGGAGCTCTGAGGGTACTAGTTAACATAGAAAGTGATCAGGGTGACATGAAGTGGTTCTCGCTGGGTTCTGTGCTATCCAATGAACTTCGTAAGAAGAGGGGAAAAGTGAGGTGGGCTTTAGGAACTGCACATACCAATTTGTCTATACAGAATAGCACCTCCTATACTGAGTTCTCAGGAGAGCTGGTCGTTCACCGCCTCCCCCTCCCAGTAGGTTTCTAGGTACTACTACTCCGTGATGGATTGACAGGGATCCCAGCGAGGAGACCCTGTACAGTGCCCTGCAGCTGTAGTTGCATAATTTTTTTGGACATCTTTGGACCTGGGACACCTTGAAATGGACAGTCTAGCTAGTTTTTACATTTGCCTTCAGGGAAAACTAGTGGAATTAAACTTGTCTTTTATGAGGCTTGACTTTCTATCAGCATTTACTTTTTATGTATTCAAACTTTCCTCTAATATACATAATTGCTGAAAGGAAAAGGCTGTAGAGCAGTCATGAATTATGGCTTTTAGGGGAACGTGCGCCGCAGTTAATGTTGCAAGGCAGCTTCCATTATAATCCTCTGTTTTCACATCCTTGTGATTTTTCTTGGTAGGAGGTGAAGTGAGGGAGAAGAATTTCCCTTTGAGCTAAAATTTTCCATGGCTTGACTCAGCCCAAGGTGATTTTAAAAAGCGAAATATTTGCACGAATATTTCCATTTCTTATTGTCTTTGGAAAATGCCATTCATTTTCACTCTAAATGTTAATGCATAAACGTTGCAAGTATGAGTGGTCATTAAAGCTGGCCTTCAAATGCTTCCTTAAAATATTAGTTGGAGCAACGTCCAACTAATCTATTAAAAGAATTGCAATTACCAGTGGCAATGCTTCTTCTCTTGATAACTATGTCAGGATATAACAATGGCTTAAGTGGTTTAGCATTTTTATAACTTGATGGTTATGTTTGCTTAAGACATAGCTTTTCAATGGGAAATATGTATTTAGGATAATTTTAGATTTTGAATCTGTGATGAACACTTTAAAATGTTCTCTATCTTTTTTTACATAATAATAATCAAGCTTTTAACTTTTTAGGTGAGGTTTCTGTTAAATGTGTTTATTGTAAATATTGTTGAGGCTTTTACTCAAAATATTGCTCCAAAAATTGAAGCTAACTTTTGGGAAGCAGAATTAAAAATACTTAAAACCAGCTTTTCCTTTAGGCTGGGATCTTTATTTAGATCTCATAGGCACATATTTAAGTTAGGACTTTGATCTATTATTTTGTATCTTTAATTTGCATTCTCCTTCACCTACTGTTGGCATAGTTTTATGTCCTGAAACACAATCTCACTTTTGTCTGTTTTGTTCTTTGCTTATGTTTGTCTTTAATGATTTATTCATATCTAATAATGGTAAAACTATGTTAGTTTATCTATGTCTCTCAACTAAAAATATGGGAAATGTTGGTACAATGAAGGCGATGTTGCCACTGAAGTAATAACACAATTTGGCTGTTTTAAATGATAGAGTGTTATTGAGAGGTAACATGTATGTTTACTCACTGAGGTTTTCTATTCTGTGATAGTCTTTGTATTCTCCTCCAAATGAATCACATCGTCCCCCTAGGTAAGTGTTTCACATTGAATAACCTCTTTTAGAGTACTGAACCTATTGTTCTGTTCAGCACAGAATTTTATGATCTTATCTGGTATTGTCATCATAATTACTCTTTGAGTATTATTTCTACCATCTTTCTATCAATTCTTTTCCTGTGAGACTGTTAAGTGAGGTGTTTCACATAAATGAATTTCATGACTGAACATTTTGATCTGGCACACACACATGTAAAATGTGCGAACATTATAATCTATACTACAAGTAGTCTGTATGTTTCATTACATATCACACATAGTACATATGTGATACCCATCTATTATATATATATATATATATATATATATATGACAAATATAATAAGAGTAATGCAGTTAGATTATGTGCATGAATTATATGAGTATATGTAATGAGAAATTTATATAGCCATTTATTTTTATTCCCTCTCCACCTTTATTTCTCTCTTTTTCCTTCTCCCTCTCTCTCTCTTTTTTTTTTTTATCAAGGTAGAGTCATACTACATATTCAAGGCTGGCCTTTAACTTACAATCCTCCTGCCTCCACCTGTATCTCTTTTTGAGATTATAGAAGAGACAGATTTATCATGCCCAGCTTACCCCTATCTTATATGCTTTGGATACATTATTTCATATACAACTTTCTCATCTTTACCCCTATTCTCTTTAGTGTCTTTCTATAGCTCTTTTTATCAGTTGAAGGGAGTCTGTGCTGTGCCTTCTTCTATAATCCCTTTATTACTTCTTTTAGTCTTCTTTACCTGCTTGTAATGATTGTGCTTCTCCAGTTTCCCTTACGATTCAGACTCGCATCATTGTTTGGAGGTGTGGCCATTGCAGGGTTGCCTGTGCTTTGGTACATGGCCCCACACTCATGCACATAAGGACAACACTGACTGGGCTTGGTTAGTTGTTTTTATTTTTAAAGCAAAGAAAGGGCAGATGTGAAGTCGGAAACGAGACATGTTGAGTGGCATCGAGGGGGAGGTGAAGCGGGGAGGATGAGGGGTGAATGTGATTATATTTCACTGTATGCATATATGAAATTCTCAAAGAAGATTGAGGTTCATCACTCAGGGATCAGTTCTGTGTTAACTTCCACAGGAAGCCTTCTCATTCTTCTTCTCTATAGGCCAGCTGTTGTAAGACACTTGGCAGAGAGTTCCAATCATGTGTCAGGCCACTCACCTCCTGGTTATGGCAATAGCATGTCAAGTTCCCTTGCAAAACCAAAAGATTTTGGAAAGCGGAGTTAAAGAGCAGACTTCTCTCCTGTTGTAATCCTTCCCTTTATCTAAAGGCCTGACATCTGGCGACTTATACATATTTATGGAGTGGATGAAGGAATGAATGGCCTGCCTGCCATTCTCATTTTGAAAAATAATTTCTATGTTTAAAGTCATTAGTCAATATGACTAGGCATTTAATATAGTTTTTCCCTATAATTGCTATAGAGGACATGCTAGTTATGGCACTCAGTGGCTGAAAGCCTTTCAACAACTTTTGCCCACGGGAAGCTATAATTTCACCTTATGCTATCATAAACCACTCAAGGACTTCATGTAGTTACCAGAACCTTGAGCAGAAATTATAACCCTGAGAGCCCTCAATGCCTATTAGTCACTTGGAACATGACACAAAGCAAAATATGTTCTGCATTCTTGGACTTGAGTTTGGCTCTTGGCATACTGACTGATTGAATTCATATTGGACTTAAAGCAATCAGCATCCTGAAACTCAAACCATTCAAAAAGCTCACAGCTCACCAATGTTAGATATATACCTAGCAATAATCAGATGCGTATATTATGAAGTTATTATTTGTCTTGGTAATTGATTTTCTCAGACAATGGTTTTTTTTAAATGCTGAGCAAAACTCTGGGGGCTGTGAGCATCCTTAGTGTTATTTGAGTAATATCTTTTTGGAAATTATTCAACAACAACAACAAACACAGAACAGTGGGTGATTGTAATGGATCTGCAGTTAGAAAACCTGGATTTGATTCTCAGCTTGACCTTAGAAAAAAATCATGTTACTCTTCTAATCCTCAGTCTCCTCCATGTTAAATACATTTACAGCCTCACAAGGATGTGGCTAATCAACTAAGGCCCTGGAGGGAAGGAAACCATGAAGAGTTTCACAGTGGAGTATGTCGTTATTAATGATAGGTATCATTAGTGAAGTAAAGTCATCAATTTCCTAAGTGCGTGTACAAAAAGAAAGGAACTTACTGGGTTGAGATTGAAAATGGTGTTTCTCGTATGTAATGCTTTTTATTACTTAGCATTCAATCACAGATAAGAACCAGTGTCAAAGTGTGCTAATAGTAAAATTAGGGAGTGCGGGGGTAGCAGATTTCATTTCTCCTGAAAAGCTCAAAACAGAGGTTTGTCAATTGATGTACAAGTTGGGAAGAACCCGGTGAGAAGGAATTCATAATAGTTCAACAAGAAACCTGATGAAGCCAGCTACTGTCTCCACAAAGGAGAGGACAAGAATGAAGCAGCTTACCAAGGGACTATTTTCTGAGATTTTTTAAGAAGATAAACCAACGTGTAGGGCACAGAGAAAAGACTGGATTGGGTTGGCAGTGTGATGGGGTGAGTTTTGTGGAAACAATGAAAAAAAAAAAAGAATTGCTTGGCTCTATTGTCTATAATGTCAAGAAGCTGAGCTAATATTGTAGCTGGCAAGGTAGGTTTCACGTGCTGGGGGATGGTTAGAGCTAAGCAGCACCACAGAATGGAAGCCACTGGGATAGTGAGCTTGTTATAAAGAGAACCAAATGCAGAGGCAGCAAGGTAGAGCTTAGTCCTAGCTATTGTCATGGATTCAAGGGTAAAGGAGAAGAATGAAGCCAGCAGCAAGAGGAAGCATGTTGATCACGTGATAGCTGATTAACGAGATCATTCCTCCTTTTGCACCATATAGACAAAACATCCAGCGATTTTGTTAAGAATGCAGATTCTGGTTCAGGTCTAGAGTAGGACCAGAGATTCCACAATATGGTCCAGGAGATAACAAAACTGCTGATCCTTTGGAACACACTTCTGAGAAGAAAGGAGCTATATAAAGCTTTTTGAACAAGAACAGAATTTGAGCCTGGTGGGGGAAAAGAAAAGGTAATGGATGGCGTTTAAACATGAGGGAGAGACAGCCTCCACCATGAGACTCAGAGAGTGACAGGGAGCTGAGGCTTGCAGAAAGCTGTGCTGGCTGCCTTCTACTTTGGTCTCTTTTTCAACAAAACTGATGGCTTGTGTCTCCATAAAATTCATCACAGTGTTCAGCAGTACATAGTCTTTCACTCTTAATGTAAGCAGAATCATCTAGCCTAAATTAATGACCTGCATAGGAAACCAACAGAACTCTCACCTCTTTCAGGGACCATTTGTCTTATCTTGAAATGTATACAGTATAAGTAGGGACCTTCTGGAAGAATGGTTCCTAATATAAACCAATGGCTGTTGGGGGAATTCCTGGAATCTATGGTGGGAAGGGAATTTTAAAGTGCCTTTGATATATATCAAATATATAAATATATATATATTTATATATTTGTATTTTAGTACTGAACACCCTTTATATGAGCAATAATTCAATAAAATACAACATTTGACCTAGTTTACACTGTATTTGTGGAGTGATAATGGTGGGTGAGATGGGAACTGATCCTACTGGGTCTGGCTTTCTGCTTTCTTCATCCCATGGGTACAAATTCAACTGTCACAGCCTCAGTAGCATTTGCCCTTGAGTTTTCTTTGTGGTATAAGCAAGAAGATTCTCCAGGTTAAGCCCAGGAGTGGGTAACGGACTTGCTGGAATAAATCAAGTTGAGAAGGACAGTCTTGTGTATCTAAATTAAATACTCAATAAAAATAAGTCATAGTCAGATATTGCTGTACCTAGTCCTCTACCATTTATTGGTTATGTGGCCATGTATCTTTTACCTGTCTTTTTTTTTTTTTAGTTCACTTTCTTCCACTGTATGGATGTACTAAATTTTACATGAAAAAACATTCATTTGAATCAGATCACATAGTAGCTGGAACATAAATACACAATAGATATTATTATTATTATTGATCTTTGTAGTTCCTATCCAAAATACAGTATCTGTAGTCTCACTATGAAGCTATGGTTTTTATGTTTGACCTTCAGGATAATGGCTGGTTATTATTAGTAGTACACAAACCATAAAGGGTACATATTTGTATTACTGTAGTTGTTCATGTATTATATTACTGAATTTGTTCATTTATTTTTTTCAACATATTAAACTTCATTAATTCATTGTCTTCAGATCATGCATAACCAAAGTGAATTTCCAGTTGAAATATAATTCAAGGAAGAAACACTGACGAGCCCCGTTTTAGCTGTTGTCTTGCTTAAATTGTTTTAAATTAACTTGACAGACCCTAGACTCCATCTAGAATGAGTGAACCTCAGTTGAACAACTGCCTTGATCAGCTTGGCATCTGGCCATGTCTGTGGTAGACAGCCTTGACGCCACTGTGGGTATCGTCGTCCCTTTGCACTTAGGCCTCAGCTGTGTAAGAATGGTAGCTGTGCACTGGTCAGTAAGTGGCTGGGGCCAGTGAGAACAGTTCTGTCCGACTTCCCTCAATAATGGATTATGATCTAGGAGTGCAACCCAAATAAACCCTTTTCTTTTCAAGCTAGAAGTCAGAGTGTTTTATCACAGAAACAGAAAGTGAACTGGAACACTTATTTTGCTAAATTTTCTTTCATATATATATTTAAGTCCGCAGTTTCTGATAAAATGCTGTGTGAGAGTACTTCTCAACTCTGGAAAATATTAATGGATTCTGACAAAATATGTTTCTGAACTATGTATGCAGGTGAAATAGGCCCGAACAGGCTTGTATTGTATCTAGTTGCAGTTGGAAAAAAATGAACGTAACTGGCCCTGTTTCCCAGACTGAGCTCACAACAGAATTGAACTGCATTAAGATTGTGGCTTTGCTTGTGAATACAGCAGTGTTGGCATCACACTGACTCCTGACTATTTAAGGATCAAAATGAGTTAAATTGGAAAAATCCAGCATTATCTGTATTTGTGAAGCTGAAAAATACATTTAAGATATGAAAGAACCCCTGTAAGATACTGGCTGTAATGTCTTCACATAATTAAATACCTACTAAGCGTGGCAGTATGATTGTCTACAGGGCAAATGATCATTAACTCAGTTCTCCTGAATTCTAAATAGAGATTTAGCCATCATTAACTTTTTTTCTTTTTCTGAGACAAGGTCTTTTTGCACAGCCTTGAGTGACCTAGAATTTGTAGTGTAGACCAGGCTGGTCTTGAACTCACAGAATTCTTTCTTTCTTGCAGTATTGGGGGGAAGTGCTCTACAACCTACACTCAGCAAGCTCCCTACCACTGAGCTATAAGCCAATTCTATATAATATAAATAGTATATAGAGAGAGTCAACATACGTGTCTGCTGATAACTGTTTACAATTTTATGCTATGCCAACATGTACAGACCTCTTATGACATTGTTCATAAAGAAAGTATTTATGTGCAGACAGTGTCTGCTAAGTATGTTAATAATGTAAACAAAGCTATAAGCCAATTTTCCTCTTATTTAAGAGAAGGGTTTTCAAAATGTTGGCACTCTCCCTGTTTGTATTCAAACAGAGGAAATGATCTTAGACATTCATTAAAGCATGCTCATCAGGGTGTCTAATTGAAAATACTTTTCTGTATTTAGTACGAATTAATGTATCTATCTGAAAGTAAGAAAACCACAGTTACTAAAAAAAATTCTGTAAAGATGCTAGTTGAAAATTATTTTAGGAGTAGGTGAACAAATGAACAGACCACATGCCCAGCTGTTCTGGTTTCTGCTTATCAACCAGAATTAGCAAAGACTTGATGACTGTTCTAAAGTTCCTTTGTTGAGAACCTTCAGGAATGGAAGGGCATCACCAATGTTTTCAGCTCCTCCTGCTTGCCCCGCAGTTTGCCTGACCTGCAATGGAACACTAAAGATTTCAGACCAAGCTCTCCTATGAGGAATTCAAATAATCCATTCTTCTTCTTCTTCTTCTTCTTCTTCTTCTTCTTCTTCTTCTTCTTCTTCTTCTTCTTCTTCTTATTATTATTATTATTATTATTATTATTATTATTATTATTATTATTATTATTATTATTCTTTTTTTTTAGTGGGCAATCAATTATTTTTTATTAGATGTTTTCTTTAGTAAGAATATCTCTTTTCCCAGGTTCTCTTCCAAAAAAATAAAAATAAAATAAAATAAAAAAACAAAAACTAAAACAATTTCTTGTTCCCTCCCCCCCTCCCCCTGCTCACCACCGCACCCCTTCCTGCTCACTGGCCCTGATATTCCCCTACACTGGGGCACAGAACCTTCACAGGGCCAAGGGCCTCTCCTCCCATTGATGACCAACTTGGCCATCCTCTGCTAGACATATGCTGCTGGAGCCATGAGTCTCACCATGTGTACTCTTTGGTTGGTGGCTTAGTCCCTGGGAGCTCTGAGGGTACTAGGTAGTTCATATTGTTGTTTGTCCTAAGGGACTGCAAACACTTTACCTCCTTGGGTCCTTTCTCCAGCTCCTTCATTGGGTATCCTGTACTCAGTCCAATGGATGGCTGTGAGCCTCTATTTCTGTATTAGTCAGGCACTGTCAGAGCCTCTCAGGAGACAGCTATATCAAAAAGGCCTTCTTAAGGATCGTGCATTGACCCTTAGCTCCACTTTTCAGAGTGTGGCCTTAGGTTTTCTTTGTTTTGATTGCTTGTTTGTGTCTAGTCTCCTGACTCTCATGCTGCAGACCTTTTCTGTTGGATGAATTTTGCAATGCTCTTTGCTGTGCCCTCCAGTTACTTCTGTCCTACTGGACTCCTGGTGCTCATCTTTGCTTAGCCTCAAAGTCATATCTTTTTTTTTTTTAATTGACACTTATCTAGGTGATTGATTGCTATTTGCTCCATTTCCAGAGTTTTACAGTTGCATAAGACAGACTTGGTCTCTGACCATAGATCTTACCATTGAGTGGTGGATAAAATGACATGCTTTTTGGATATTTCCCATTCAGAATCTCGAATCTTGAGCCACAGGAGGTTCCGTTACTTGCCAAACAACACATAGCCACTATGCAGTTGATGAAAACACCATTCTGATATGTTCTGTGACAGAACTTTGCCCTTTGCATCATATTATATTGTTGCTTTAGTGAAACTTTCCTGCTGTTTGCCTCATAACATCTGTTATGAGATTGATTTTGGACAGATATACCAAAAACATTGATTTCAAAGAGATCACTGCAAAAGGCTATACCTTTATTCAAAGATGCTGCCATTTTTAAACTTTTTTGTTAATGCAACAATAACTAACACTGTGCTAGATTATAATGATATGGTGGCAAATAAGGCAGAGATGCACAATTTAACAGACAGATAGTGTGACCAACTTAGATTGTATTGAATCCTAGGGAGAGCATAGTCTGAGTGAGGATGAAAATTTGCTCCGAAAGTCTCTGTAGACAGTCCAAGTATGCCTTAAGTGTGACCGCTTTACTGTGGGAGTGCTGTGAACTGGAGAAGCCATTATCCTAACTGGAGCTGAGAGGCTGCAGCCAACAGAAGCTCACACAGAGCCATCACAGTGACTGTTTTCCAGTCTGAGTTATTCTTATGCTCACTTGCTTTGCTAAGTATCTTCTCACTTCATGTCTACTGGAACATTGCAGATCGCATGGGGATGAAATAGTACATTAAGAGTTTCCTGCAATTTTAGTAGCCAGAGGTTTGTACTGTCATATTAGACATTCATAGCGTTCTGTGCATTATGGGCTATTTACTTCAAGTTTCCTTCTTTATTTATGTATGTATATTACAGTTGGAAATTTTATATAATTTCATAGCTAGAATTTTTACTTACTCTATGTCAATGTTCTTACATCTTAAAAGGTTCTTCAAAGCCATGTCTACTGGCTTAACTAGCACCTAGAAAAATGATAATTTATTAATTATGCTGTGATTAAATATTTATGTGACTTCCAAGTGTTAGTTGTTTTGACTAAAACTGTAGTAACTTTTAACAATAAATTACTGCCCACACATTAAATTATTTTGTTTAGACAAATTCATAAAAGTAGAAGTCAAAGGCAAAAGGGTATGAATTATTTTAAGACTTTGGTAGCAAGTGGCCAAGTTGATTTATAAATATATCATAAATTACTTTCTAACAATACTGTAAAACATCTGCCCTATTGTACCTTTACCAAAAACTATCAACAAAAATTCTTGACTTTTAAAGTATAACTTTATTATTGTATTATACCTCATTGATTAAAAGATTGCATATAATTTTCATTTATTAGTCAAATTTATTTTCAAGATTGATGTTAATATTGTTGTTTATTTACTTTGATAGTTGTTTATATATACTTTACAACCTTCATTGAAAGCTTTAAATTTGTTTAAAGTCACAGAAAATATTAGCATACATTTTTAAAATGGGTGAGCTAAGGAAAAGAAACATAAGAAGCCAGAAATGATGCTTAAAATCAAAGCATGATGCCAAGAAATCTGCTACTGGCAGGCAAGAAATTGCTTCTTAACTTCTTTTTAAGACTTAGCACAAAGGCAGAATGTTGTCATTTGACAGTTGATACTAGCAGTGTGTGTGTGTGTGTGTGTGTGTGAGAGAGAGAGAGAGAGAGAGAGAGAGAGAGAGAGAGAGAGAGAGAGAGAGAGGGAGAGAGGGAGAGAGAGAGGGAGAGAGAGAGAAAGAGAGAGAATAAAAAATAAAAAATAAAATGAATATAGTTAATATTACTATTTGCCGGAGTCCACCCCCCCCCCAAAAAAATAAAAAACTTCAGACTAGGGTGGAACCAGCTCAAGAGGGAGAAATGTGATACAGTCAACAAAGCTGAACCAAGCTGGAGATCTGAAGAGCACTTTGATATCAGACATTAGAGAAGCAGAATTTGAAGTTTGTCTAGCTGTTTTCAGTCTTGTTTTGGTCCAATATTTCCTCACTATGCACACTCTGGTACACTAAAGTGTGTTCTGAGCCTTGTATGTTGGAAGACTGTGATCTGTTTATGACTTTGGTGTTACTGGGGCTTAAAGAGATTGCTTTGAGTCTCATAAGATACATTGAACTTTGGACTTTGGAATTGTTTGAAAGGATTACAAGAATTAGGAGTTGTGGCCTTGTTGGCAAAAGTGGGGGTAGGATTTGAGGATTCAAAAGCCTCTTCTAGTCCCAGTATTTTTCTTTCTGCCCGTGGATCAGGATGTAGCTCTCAGCTACTCCCCAAGTGCCTGCCTGCCTGCTGCCATGCTCCCTGCCATGATAATGGACTAAACCTGTAAGCACACCCAGTTAAATGATTACTTTCATATGACCTGCCTTGGTCAGGTGTCTCTTCACAGCAATAGAATAGCACTAATACAGTAATAAAATACTGCAAGGTATTTTGTAGGTATTATGCTTGGATTGAAAATTCTCTCCTGAGGGAAGGAAGGAGGAGGGCGGGGGTGTCATTGGACTCAGGAAACTTGCAAGACTCATTCATGAGGTCCCTCCCTAACTGTCCAGTTCCCCTGGTGACTAACAAATGAGGAGTAGCCAATGAGCATTGGCTTTTCTATTTTTATTACTATTATTATTACTATTCCTGTTATTACTGTTCCATTTATTATCATTGCTATTAATTCCATTTAAGATTTCAACATGTCCTTGAATCCTTAAAAAGGATTAAAATATTTGTTAAAACCTTAAAACTATAATTATATAATATGCTAACTATATTTAAATTATGGTATATGATTAGTATATGATTACTGTATGGGTAGCTTTTGCATCATTGTGACAAAATACTTGGAAGAAACAACAAGTGGGAGGAGAGATTTATTTTGGCTCATGGTTTCAGATATATTTCAGTCATTTATAGCTGGGAAATTGTGACACTGGAGCCTGTGACAGTGGTTCAATCTGTGGTAGCAGGAAGATGAGGTGGCAATATTCACATCATGGATGACCAGGAAGCAAAGAGGGCTGGCCAGAGCTAGAGGCTGGGTGACATGCAAAGCTTCACCCTTAATGGTCTTCTTTTATCAGCTCCACTTCTTAAGGGGTTCACAGGCTTCAATATAGCATCATTTCTGCATATACTCCCCTGTCACCCTTAAGAGTTCTTCTCTCTCCCTCCCTCTTTCACTCAACTGCTCTGTAGCCTCTTGACCTCTCTTAGGGTCTCCTTTGACTCTTCACACTACGAGGCTCAGATAATATTGTATTTTTTGTCATAGAAACTTATTTCAATTTAACCTATTAGATGATTCACATGCTCCTTGGATGAATGTCTTTCTTTTCCAATAGGTCAATTTTTCAAGGGCAATGTCTATTCAGCTTATTACTAAATTGCCAGCCACACGGTAAGGTGATGAAATAGAAGTTGCTGCTTAGGATAAATTAAAGAATGAAGAAGTGGTTTGGTGTGTGTGTGTGTGTGTGTGTGTGTGTGTGTGTGTGTATGTTTACCCCACCCTCAAGCTCTGTTTTAGCATCTTATTTGTGTGGCAGTTAGCATAATCATTCCTTCTTCATGGCTAGCATTTATGATATGAATCCATATGTTTTATTGGTAACTAGCATGTTATTATATGAAAATAATCAAAGATAGTATTGTTTTATTATTTTGGAAAGTGTTGCTTATTTTCATTGGGCTGGGCCAGTATCCTTTGCAGTAGCATTTCTTATTCAAGTTTCCTTTTTACTGGGAATTTTTCAAAGCAGACCTATCATGTGCTTGAACAGTGACACCAGCCATTGTCTTCTCTATGGAGCTACCTTTTCCTTCATTGTTAGTCTTAGGCTAAAGGTAGCATTTTTAGGTGAGAAGCTGAGAAAGAAATACTAAAAAGTCTATTAAAAATCAGCAAATAGCTCATTTTGGGTCCATCTGTGTGCTTTTAGCAGGGCTCATTCAGGAGAGCTGGATCTTTATTTTGTCATTATACTTGGCTACTTATGGAGTAATTTCCTCATTATATCTAATATCCTAGTGCAATGGGTTACAGAGATAGAATTTTCTAAGGAGGTCCATATACACGTCTTCAGGTAAAAGCCAAACTAAGACATTGCTGGTTAAACATGAAGTTATCTAGCTCTTAATGCTATGAGGAACTAACTTCAGGTACTTGCCTCTATCTGTTTCATTTTCTGCATTGCCTACAGTGCCAGTTTAGTGTTGGTGGAATACCCATATCCACTCTGTTAAATAGATCACTCATAAAGCCTGCTTCCTTGGCCCCATGTTTCAGGAACAGACCCACTCTGAAGCATGGAGCTGTCCAGGAAGGGTGGTAGAAATCTGTGTGAAGCACATATATTACTTTTAAGTGTAACATAAATTGATATAGAAAAAAAGTAAAAACAGAATCACTCTTTTGAATTTCTTTGTGCAGCAAGAGAACCCTTCTCCTTTGGGGTTATCTGTATATAGGTTAGGGGAGACATGGCTATGGAAGTTCAAGTGAGTTCCAGCATCCACTACACACTGCAACAATCAATCAATTGTAAATTGGCCTGCTTTACATAGCCTTTTAATTTTATTTCTGTTCCACATGGTTGGTTGATGCCAATGGGTCTTAACACTGAAATGGTGATAAAATGTTACCCTTTTAATTTTTAATTTTTATTAATTAAATTAATAAAATTATTAATTTAAATTAATTAAATTAATAATTCATTTATTAATGAACAGCTTACATGCTAAACAACTGTATCAAGAAGAAATGTGTAGGTGTTTCATTCACTGTAAGTTGTCTGTCACTAGCATTATGGACACTTTTGCTGCTAAGACTCAATTTCTAGGCAGACTGTATAAATATAGGTCACCATGAATCTTACTTTTTTTTTTTTTTCCTTGGTTTTTGAGACAGGGTTTCTCTGTATAGCCCTGGTTGTCCTGGAACTCACTCTGTAGACCAGGCTGGCCTCGAACTCAGAAATCCACCTGCCTCTGCCTCCCAAGTGCTGGGATTAAAGGCGTGCTCCACCACCGCCCGGCTGAATCTTACTTTTTAAGTCAATAAGTTTTATTCTTTGTTGTCATTGTTGTTCAAGTATACTATCTTAAAGAAAGACTTTGTAATTCTAAGATATTTAACAAAAACAAGTGAGATTATAGAAAATATCTATGCAGGTGCTGGGGAAATAAGTGAATAAAGTGCTTGGTGTATATGCAAGAAGACCTGGGGTGCATCTCTAGCATATTATGAAGACCTGGGGTGGATCTCTAGCATATTATGAAGACCTGGGGTGGATCTCTAGCACATCGTGAAGACCTGGGGTGGATCTCTAGCATAGCATGAAGACCTGCGGGTGGATCTCTAGAACATCGTGAAGACCTGGGGTGGATCTCTAGCATAGCATGAAGACCTGCGGGTGGATCTCTAGCACATCGTGAAGACCTGGGGTGGATCTCTAGCATAGCATGAAGACCTGCGGGTGGATCTCTAGCACAGCATGAAGATCTGGGGTGGATCTCTAGCACAGCATGAAGACCTGGGGTGGATCTCTAGCACAGCATGAAGATCTGGGGTGGATCTCTAGCACAGCATGAAGA
>NW_022196900.1:10725133-10725291 GCF_008632895.1 Mastomys coucha
GATCTGGGGTGGATCTCTAGCACATCGTGAAGACCTGGGGTGGATCTCTAGCACATCGTGAAGACCTGCGGGTGGATCTCTAGCACATCGTGAAGACCTGGGGTGGATCTCTAGCGCAGCATGAAGATCTGGGGTGGATCTCTAGCACAGCATGAAGA
>NW_022196900.1:10725465-10731874 GCF_008632895.1 Mastomys coucha
ATCTGGGGTGGATCTCTAGCACAGCATGAAGACCTGGGGTGGATCTCTAGCGCAGCATGAAGATCTGGTGTGGATCTCTAGCATAGCATGAAGACCTGGGGTGGATCTCTAGCATATAAAATTTGGGAAAGGAAACATGTGTCTGTGACCCCGTCACTGATGGTAGAAAAATCTTGAAGTCTTGCTGACAAGTGGGTCTACAAATTGGTAAGCTCCAAGATCAGTCAGAGACAAACTTCTAGTAATAAGGTAGAGAGCAATAGGGGAAGGCACCTGATGCAATCCTCTGCCTCCGAACTTGCAAGTACGAGTGAGCCAAACTTCATGCTCACAAGCACACACACACACACACACACACACAGACAAAGAGAGAGACAGAGTGTGTGTGTGTGAGAGAGAGAGACAGAAACAGAGAGAGACAGAGACAGAGACAGAGAGAGACAGAGAAAGGGAGAGAGGAATGGTTGAAAGAAGGGAAGTAGGAAGGAGGGAAGGAAAGAGAGAAAGAGAGATAGAATTTGAACTAGAAATAAAACTATACAAAATAAAACATCATTATTATGTTTTAAAATGTTATATTCAATAGAAGAGCAATTCTAAGGAAGAGGACATGAAACCCTTGCATCCCTAGCTCAGATTTAGAATTCCTAGGTAGCTAATAGAACCATTTCTTAAACGGGGATGAAAGAATATGTAGCAAAACAAGGCAGACAGTGAATTAAAAGGGAAAGTTCTCAGGATGTGATGGATGTTCCACATAGCAAATCATAACTAATTCATATTTGAGAATTATGAGTTTACAGCAGAAAAACAAATGTCAAAAAGAACTTCAAGAAATCTGTTGTTCTCTGTAAACAGAAGAGTAAGTTCTCCCATTTCAGAACTGAAGTTTTACAAATTGTTCAAAATGGATGAACAAATGTGCTGTTTCTACTTCCTGGCTACTGTGAATACAGCAGCAATCAACACGGGTGGGTGTCTCTGTAGTAGGATATAAAGTCATTTCTGTATATTCCTAAGAATGGTATTAGTTGGGTATTGTGTGGCTGCAGCAATTTGCACTTGCATTAAATAACTGTTCCTCTCTCTCCATATCCACAACAACATTTCCTTTCTTTTTCAATTTTAGCCATCTTCACTGGGATTAGATGAAATTATAATTATTTTAATTTGCATTGCCCTGAAGGTCTTGGGTGTTGAACATTTAAAAGATGTTTCTCAGACATTTGTGTTTCATCTTTTGAGAACTCTGTTTAGTTCGATGCTACCTTTTAACTTTCCATTGTTTGTTTTCCTGATGTCCAATTTTAAAACTTCCTTATCACGTATAGATACTAATCCAGTATCTTATGTATAGCTGGTAAAATTTTTTCATTCTGTAAAGCCCAGATGTCCACCAACCAGTGAATGAATAATGAAAAGGTGGTATATTTTTAAAAATGGAGTATTGCTCAATTACTGAGAAAAAATGAAAATTTGAAAATCACAGGTAAATGGATAGAACTAGAAACAAACATCCTGAGTCGGGTAACGAGCCCCAGAAGGACAAATGTCACGTGTTTTCTTTCATTTGTGGATGTTAGCTTTGCATTGTCAGATATTTGTATTTCATTTGGAATACCCATACATGTCAAAAATTTTCTAAAGGCTAATGGGGGCTTTTAAGGGAAAGGAGATAGCATAAGATGTTAAGAGGGAACTATGAAATAGGAAGGGTTGCACTGGGGTATAGGAGAAGCAAACAAGGTAGAAGAAGGAAATTGGTAGGTATTAAATAGCACTAAGTTATCTTTTGAAAAGTCATATTGAAACATTACTATTATAGAAACTTCCTAAAATATATTTATATACACATGTGAAAAGAATTGGAATATATTCATTGTATAATGGGGAAACAATAGCTATACTAGACACCAGAGGTGTCTAACAAACAAAAAGATCAGTGACATGAGTATTTTTTTTTTTTAAGTTAAACAGTGAGGTCCCGAAGACCCACAAAATTGTAAGCTATTGCCAGTAATCTTTATTACCTTGTAGACTTGATGGAAAGTTCCCTACTGCTGAAGACATCACATACTTGAGTCATAGAAGATGGAGAAATTAAGCTGGTATTGATCTGAAAACGTCATTGTTACAGACCAGCTTGTATAATTCTGGAGTGTTCTGTATACTATTTGGAGGAGAAAGGCAATTGTCACTCTCATTCAGGTCCCTATGAGCTACACAAACATCTGGATTGAAAAGACATGCCACAAGATGCAATAGTGGGACAAATATTGTGGGAGTAACCAACCACTTTCTGATTGGGTTTAAGTCTTGCTCCATAAGATGAAACAAGTACCTGGCACCATCGTGCCAAGAACTTGTGGCTACACAGATCATAGACCCTGAGAGAGAATCTAATATTCTTATCATACTGAATGGGCTTAGTACTAAACCAGCTTATAATGACCAATTATTGTACCACCAGATTAAGGAATTTATCAACCCTCATCGCAGAAGATTATACTTGTAGTAGATGATGAGCAACAGAGAGACTGATAAATGGCTAAGATGCAAAGATTACAAGACTGCTGTGTGTCCAGCCCTAAATGGAATATTTCTATTGCACCAACTCCTCCAGTGGCTCAGCAATCATTGCAGAAGTGGGTCCAGTAAAAGTTTGCCACAGGCAGTTGATGACTACAAGGAAATAATGGCCTCTTACATGAAGGGCAGCTGAACATAGGGACTCATAGTGACGGTGACAGCATCCATAAAACCTATGCAAAAGTCTAAGGCAGACCAAATTTCAGCATAGAGAGGGGAGGGAAGCATGAAGCTCTATCCCTAGTCCAGGAACTATTAGCAGTTCTTATGTTCTGGAAAAAGGTGGGCCAATTTCCCTCTAAAAGTATAGCCTCTGATAAGTTGAACATGCTCTAGTGAAAGGACGTACATCTAAGAACTCTCGGGTAACACAAGTTCGCCTTGATGGGGGAAAAAGGCATAAAGTTGGGTGGGAAAGGAGGAAAGAGTAAATCTGCAAATTTGGGAGAAGGAAGATGAATATGATCAAAACACATTGTACAAAATTCTCAACTAAAACAATAGCTTAAAAAACAAACAATGGAATTTAAAACTATTGACAAATTGACATTACTTAAACTTAGTGCTCTTGTTTGAATTCCTACCCTGACTTCTGTTAATGATGGTCTGTAACCTGGAAGTAGAAGATAAAACAAATCCTTTCTTCCCTGTGCAGCCTTTGGTCATGGCATCTATTGGAGCACCAGAGATGAGCTCATGGCAGCAGCTTTGCAGCTTTATGTGCTGAGCCGTCTTACTGGCCTGCAAGGTTTAGTTTGATCAGAAGTGCACACACACACACACACACACACACACACACACACACACACACCATTCCCTAACACATATTTCCTAGTCCTTCTGGCTTTGCTGTCCTCTCTAATCACCATATAGAAGTTAAGCACTGTATATAAATAATATCAACTTTAAAATTTTGAAATTCATTCTATAGAAAGCTAGTCAAGGTCCTGTAAGTTTTTGATATAGGGCAAAAGAGGAATGTTTTTTCTCCACATCACCTCTCCAAAAATCTCATCCTTCATCATTTCAGGACTTCTGATTCCTGGAGCTTTTCTTCAAATAGCAATTTTCTCCCCACTACTTTCTTCCTAGGGCATCTCCTACAGCATTAAAGCGTTCACATAGCATGTTATATGTAGGAATGACACTGGGTGACCAAGGTTTCTGAAAATTATCTTAATCTTACTTGTCTGTAGGTAAATTACATAAATAACATTATATCATGTATTTGAACAATCACAAGTGGGGAGGGAAGAAGGGGCCTGGGAGGGAAAGTGGACAGGGCAGGGGAAGGGTGGAGAGGGGGACCTAATTTGGTATTGGGTGAGGGAAGAGGACTAATGTCCTGAGGGCCAGCAGAAAGAATAAAAATAGGCAACCTCAGGAAATAGGAGGTTGGGGGAACCTTCCATAATGCACCAGAGACCTGGGAGGTAAAAGACTCTCAGGAATCAAAGGGAGGGACCTTAGATGAAATGCCAAGATTCTTACACAAAATGTACGCAGGTCTACCAAGACCTAATCTTCAAGAGATCTGCAGGACTACTGGGGAAAAGGATAAATGGCAGATGATAATATTGCTGTAGAGTGTGAATGCTGGTTCATCACCAGAGTCTCACTTTGGAGTGATGCATTTGTTTATTCTAAAGACCTTATTTGCATTTGGGTGAATTCCAGCTCATAACATAAAGCCCTGAGTATTCATTAAGAGAAACTTTCATAGTTACTGAAGCATTTTTTTTTATTAGCTGAATCTATTCTTGTGGCTCATTTCACACATTAAGATGTTTGCAACTGCATATAGGTAATCTTTTGGTTGTGGCATAGATTTTATGTTCTCAGCACAATGGTCCATGAGAAGTCTTCGAAGATGCCACCAGTGCTCTGGGACATTCCATCAGTTGATAAGAACAGTAAATCAATTTTCTGATGTTTTATGAAATAGCATTATTCAATTGAGATCCCCCCATGCCCATCTAGATTTCTGGGACATGCCTAGGTGCCCTGAGCAGCCTGCCATCCCTCTGGGCCTCCATTGTCTGGGATCTCTCCACTCACCTTCATCATACCTGCTGATCTGGATCCATACAAATTAGATTCTCTTCCGGCACCCATTTCTCCTGTCTGTCCTCTTGGGAGCACATTCAGCTGCCCTGAGTGGCCTACCATTCCCCTGAACCTCTACTGTCTGGCCACCTCTCTTCTTGCCTCCTCCATGCCAATCCACTTCACAATAAATCCTTAGGGGTACAGTCAACTACTTCATTAATATCTCTCATTAATATCTCTCAACTTCAATCAACTCAATTCCCTAATAAAAAGACACAGGCTAACAGAATGGATGTGGAAATAGGATCCATTATTTTGCTGCATATAAGAAACCCATTCCAGCAATAAAGATAGATATTACCTCAGAGTGTGGGGCTAAAAAAAATTTCCAAGTAAACTGACCCAAGAAGCAAGTTGAAGTAGCCATTTGGATATCTAATAAAATAGACTTTCAACCAAAGTTAATCAAAAGAGATGGGAGAAGGACACTTCATAATTATTAAAGGAAACATCTACCTGGATGAAATCTCAATTCTGAACATCTTTGCCCCAAACACAAGGACAGCCACATTTGTAAAAGAAACATTGCTAAAGTTTAAATCACACATTAAACCCTACATTAATAGTGGGAGACTTCAACATTCCACTCTTATCAATTAACAGGTCATCCAGACAAAAACTGAACAGAGAAATAGTGAAAACAAATGACATTAGGAATCAAATGGATCTCACAAATATAACAGAACATTTCACCCAAACACAAAAGAATATACCATCTTCTCAGCACCTCATGGGTCCTTCTCCAAAACTGAACATATAGCCAGTCACAAAGCAAGCCTCAATAGATGCAAGAAAATTGAAATAACACCTTGTATCTTCTCAGACTACCATGGATTAAAGCTGGATTTAAACATCAGCAGAAACACCAGAAAGCCTACACACTCATGGAAACTGGACACCTCTCTACTCAATTATCTCTGGGTTAGAGAA
The DNA here is from genome assembly GCF_008632895.1 of Mastomys coucha. Lineage (NCBI taxonomy): Eukaryota > Metazoa > Chordata > Mammalia > Rodentia > Muridae > Mastomys > Mastomys coucha. The sequence continues at coordinate 10,731,094 of NW_022196900.1, forward strand.
GAAATAAAGAAATTGAGTCATCACAGCCATCCATTGGACCGAGCACAGGGTCCCCAATGAAGGAGCTAGAGAAAGGACCCAAGGAGCTGAAGGGGTTTACAATTCCTTAGGAAGAACAACAATATGAACTAACTAGTACCCTCAGAGCTCCCAGGGACTAAAGCACCAACCAAAGATTACACATGGTGGGACTTATGGCTCCAGCTGCATATGTAGCAGAGGATGGCCTAGTCCGTCATCAATGGGAGGAGAGGCCCTTGGTCCTATGAAGGTTCTATGCCCCAGTGTAGGGGAATGCCAGGGCCAGTAAGCAGGAGAGGGTGGGATGGTGAGCAGGGGGAAGGGGGAGGGAACAGTGGTTTTTTTCAGAGGGGAAACCAGGAAAGGGGATATCATTTGAAATGTAAATAAAGAAAGTATCTAATGAAAAAGAAATGAAAGACTTTGTAGAATTGAATGAAAATGAAGATACAGCATACCCAAATTTATGGGACACAATGAAAGCAGTGCTAAGAGGAAAGTTCATAGCACTCAGTTCCTTCATTAAGAAATTGGAGAATTCTCATACTAATGAATTAAAAGTACACTTGAAAGCTCTAGTATAAAAAAAAAGAAGCAAACACTTCTAAGAGGAGTAGATGGCAGGAAATAATCAAAATAAGCGTTGAAACCAATCAATTAGAAACAAAAAATAATAATACAAAGAATTAAAGAGACTAGCCGGGCGGTGGTGGCGCACGCCTTTAATCCCAGCACTTGGGAGGCAGAGGCAGGCGGATTT
>NW_022196900.1:10731949-10735888 GCF_008632895.1 Mastomys coucha
AAACACACACACACACACACACACACACACACACACACACACACACACACACAGAGTATCCAAATAAACAAAATCGGGAATGAAAATAGAGACATAGCAACAGACAAAGAGGAAATTCAAGAATCATCAAGTCTTACTTCAAAAGCCTACATGCCACAAAATTGAAAAAAATCTTAATAAAATGGACAATTTTCTGGACAGATACCACTCACCAAAGTTAAATCAAGATCAGGTAAACTATTTAAACGGCCAGGGCCAGGAAGTGGGAGTGGGTGACTTGGTGAGCAGGGGGAGGTGGGAGGGAACAGGTTTTTTTTTTTTTTTTTAATTTTCTTTTTTTTTCTTTTTTTCTTTCTTTTGGAGGGGAAACCAGGAAAGGATATATCATTTGATATGTGAATAAAGGAAATATCTAGTAAAAAAAGTCTTCCAAACAAAAAAGCCCTCCTTTATACAAATGGTAAATGGGCAGAGAAAGAAATTAGGGAAAAACACCCTTTACAATAGCCAGAAATAATATAAAATATCTTGGTGTAATTCTAACCTAGAAAGTGAAAGACCTTTATGACAAGAACTTCAAGTCTCTGAAGAAAGAAACTGGGGATAATATCAGAAGATGGAAAAAATTCCCATGCTCAGGGATTGGTAGGATTAACATAGTGAAAATGGCCCTCTTACCAAAAGCAGTCTACAATTCAGTGCAATGTCCATCAAAATTCCAGCGCAATTCTTTACAGACTTTGAAAGTACAATTCTCAGCTTCATATGGAAAAACAAAAAAACACAGGATAGCTAAAACAATCCTGAACAATAAAAGACTTCTGGAGGTATCAGCATCCCTGACCTCAAGGTGTACTACAGAGCAATGGTAATAAAAACTGCATGGTATTGGTATAGGAACAGATAGGTTAATTAATGGAATTGAATTGCAGATGCTGAAATAAACCCACAGACCTACAGACATTCGATTTTTGACAAAGCATCTAAAACCATACAATGGGAAAAAAAGGATCTTCAACAAACGGTGCTGGTCTAACTGAATGTCTGCATGTAGAATAATGCAAATAGATACATATTTATCACCCTGTGAAAAACTCAAGACTAAGTGAATCAAAGACCTCAAATATAATACTGGATACACTAAATCTTAAGGTGGAGAATAGCCTTGAACTCACTGGTACAGGAGAAAACTTCCTGAACATAATATTAATGGCTCACAATCTAAGATCATCAATTGATAAATGAATCTCATGAAACTTAAATGCTTCTGTAAGGCAAAGGACACTGTCAATATGAAAAAAACAGCAGCCTACAGATGGGGAAAATCTTTATCAACCCTACATTTTGACAGAGGATTAATATCCAAAATTTATAAAGAACTCAATAAGTTAGATACCAACAACCCAAATACCTCAATTAAAAGTGGGGGTACAGAGTTAAACAGAATTCTTAATAGAGGAAACTTGAATGACCAAGAAGCACTTAAAGAAATGCTCAAAGTTCTTAGTCATTGGGGAAATGCAAGTCAAAATGACCCTGAGATTCCATCTTATGTATCTGTCAGAATGACTCAAGTGACAGCACATGCTGGCAAGGATGTGGAGGAGAAAGAGGAACACTCCTCCATTGCTGGTGGGAGTACAAACTGGTACAAACACTCTGGAAATTAATCTGTTGGTTTCTCAGAAAACTGGGAATAGCTCTACCTGAAGTGGTATTCTGCTATTCCACTGCTGTACATGTTCCTAAAAGATGCTCTACTGTGCTGCAGTGACACTTGCTCAATGTTCGAGTTCATAATGGCTTTATTCTTTATAGCAAGAAACTGGAAACAACTTGGATGTCCCTCAACTGAAGAATAAATACAGAAAATGTGGTATAACTACACAATGGAATGCTATTCAACTATTAAAAACAGACATTATGTATTTTACAGGCAAATGGATGGAACTTGAGAATATCCTGTGTAAGATAATTAAAGAACTCAAGAAGTTAGACTTCAGAGAACCAAATAGCCCTATTAAAAATGGGGTACAAAGCTAAACAAAGAATTCTCAACTGAGGGTTCCTGAATGGCTGAGAAGCACCTAAAGAAATGTTCAACATCCTTAGTTATCAGGGAAATGCAAATCAAAACAACCATGAGAATCCACCTCACACCAGTCAGAATGGCTAGGATAAAAAACTCAGGTGACAGCAGGTGCTGGCGAGGTTGTGGAGAAAGAGGAACATTACTTCATTGCTGGTGGGATTGCAAACTGATACAACCACTCTGGAAATCAGTTTGGCGGTTCCTCTGGAAATTTGACATAGTGCTACCAGAGGAGCCAGCTATACTACTCCTGGGCATATACCCAGAAGATGCTCCAACATGTAATAAGGACACGTGCTCCACCATATTCATAGCAGCCTTATTTATAATAACCAGAAACTGGAAACAACCCAGATGTCCCTCAACAGAGGAATGGATACAGAAAATGTGGTATATCTACAAAATGGAGTACTACTCAGCTATAAAAACAATGAATTTATGAAATTCTTAGGGAAATGCATGGGTCTGGAGAATATCATCCTGAGTGTAACCCAATCACAAAAGAACACACATGGTATGCACTCACTGATAAGTGGATATTATCCCAGAAGATAGGAATACACAAAGTGCAAACCACAAACCACAAGAAACTAAAGAAGAAGGAAGACCAAAGTGTAGATACTTTGTTCCTTCTTAAAACGGGGAACAAAATACACATGGAAGGAGTTGCAGAGACAAACTATGGAGCAGAGACTGAAGGAAGGACAATACAGAGACTGCTCCACCTGGGAATCATTCCCATATTCAATCATCAAATCCGGACACTATTGTGGATGCCAGCAAGTGCTGGCTGACAGGAGCCTGATATAGCTGTCTCCTGAGAGGCTCTGACAGTACCCGACTAATACAGAAGTAGAGGCTTACAGCCGTCCATTGGACTGAGCACTGAAGGGTTTGCATCCCCTTAGGACGAAGAATAATATGAAACAACTAGTACCCTCAGAGCTGCCAGGGACTAAAGCACCAACCAAAGAGTACACATAGTGGGACTAATGGCTCCAGCAGCATATGTATAGTAGAGGATTGCCAAGTCGATCATCAATGGGAGGAGAGACCCTTGGCCCTGTGAAGGTTCTATGCCCTAGTGTAGGGGAATGCCAGGGCCAGGCAGTGGGAGAGGGTGGGTTGGTGAGCAGCGGGGGGAAGGGAACAGGGTTTTTTTGTTTGTTTGTTTATTTTTTCTTTTTTGGAGGGGAAACTGGGAAAGGAGATATCATATGACATGTAAATAAAGAAAATAATAAAAATAAATAAAAAACCAAAATCAGATATATTGTTAATTCAATTAATTTTTTAGGTAGAGTTGAGAAAATCTCCTGAAAAACTAGCCTTATCTGGAAAAACAAAGACCTAAAAGAACATGCATAGTATGTACTCACTTGTAAGTGGATATTAACCATAAAACACAGGATATCCATGCTACACTCCACAGATCCAACGTAGCTAAACAAAACGGAAGCCCAGGCAAGGGTGCTTGGATCTCACTTAGACGGGGGAATAAAACAGTCACAGGAGACAGATAGAAGGAGAGAACAGGATGGGAGAGTTGATAGGGAAGGGAATGGGGGGTGTTGAGGATGATCAGGTGTGGGGAGAGACAGGCCAGAGGTTCAGTTGGTCATGAGAATGAGTAGACATTTGCAGCTGGCAGGAGTATGGGGTGGTAAAGGGCATTTAGAGGATTGCTAGAGACCTGGGATGGGGGAGACTCCCGGAGTTAATGGGGGTGAGCTTACCTTAGTTAGACTCATAGCAGTAGGAAATGGTCCCTGACATGATTGTCTTAGTCAGGGTCTCTCTCTCTCTCTCTCTCTCTCTCTCTCTCTCTCTCTCTCTCTCTCTCTCTC
>NW_022196900.1:10736112-10771339 GCF_008632895.1 Mastomys coucha
TGTGAGCCACCATGTGGTTGCTGGGATTTGAACTCAGGACGTCTGGAAGAGCAGTCAGTGCTCTTAACTGCTGAGCCATCTCTCCAGCTTAGTCAGGGTTTCTATTACTGCACAAACATCATGACCAAGAAGCAAGTTGGGGAGGAAAGAGCTAATTCAGCTTATATTTCCACATTGCTGTTCACCACCAAAGGAAGTCAAGACTGGAACTCAAGCAGGTCAGGAAGCAGGAAATTGATACAGAGGCCATGGAGAAATGCTGCTTACTGGCTTGCTTCCTGTGGGTTGCTCAACTTGCTTATATAACACAAGACTACCAGCCCAGGGATAGCACCACCCACAATTGGCTAGGCCCTCCTTCCTTGATCAATAATTTAGAAAATGCCTTACAGCTGGATCTCATGAAGGCATTTCCTCAAGGGAGGCTCCTTTCTCTGTGGTAACTCCAGCTTGTGTCAAGGTGACACACAAAACGAGCCAGTACAATGGTACTCTGTTATGTCTGCAGACAGGAGCCTAGCATAGCTGTCCTCTGAGAGGCTCTACCCAGCAGATGACTGAAACAGATGCATAGACCAACAGACAAACATTGGGCTGAGGTTGGAGACTCTTACGGAAGAGTTGTGGGGGGAAGAATTGATGGCCCTGAAGGGGATAGGAACTCCACAGAAAGACCAACAGAGTCAACCAACCAGCCAGCAAGCTGACTCTTGATGGCTCTCAGAGACTGAACCACCAACTGAAGAGCATATACACAGGCTAGACCTAGGCCTCCAGCACATATGTAGTAGATAGGGTGTGCAGCTTGGTTCTCATGTGGATACCCCAACAACTTGAGAAAGGGATGTCCCTGTAACTGTTGCCTGTCTATGGAATCTCTTCCTGTAACTGGGCTGTCTTGTCTGGCCTCAGTGTGAGAGGATGCACCTGGTTTTGCAGACTTGATGTGTCAGTGTGGAGAGAGGGATTACTCAGGAAGCTGGGGTGATCTATCCTCTCAGAGGAGAAGGGGATGGGGAAATGAAGGGAGGGTCTCTGTGAAGAGAGACTGGAGGTGCCAAAGTGATTGGGATGTAAGTGGAATAAAAATTAAATAATAAATAAGTAAATATCACGTAACAAATGTATACCATATGGATTAATAGGATTGAAATTTGCATGACGAGAAGCATTGGAAAAGGTGTGATGGTGGCTGCACCATTTGAAAGATTTGCCTTAGGTCCTCTTGCTTTGATCATGGAGTGTTCTCAGTGTTTCCCATCTATACCAGCCACTTCCTGTATATTTGGATATACCCTGCTTAGGATCTCCAAAGGCCTTCAGTATGTCCTCAGACCTGATTCCAATGGCTTCCTTAGCCCTGCTCACATTAGGTAGGCTGGAGTCTCTCCTTACCCGTTGAAATGGATACTGTTTTAATAGGGAGAATACTGATATGACTATCCTTGCCCAAGTGTTACAGGAGTGTTAATATAGTAGTTGCTTTTCTTATTGTTGTAGCCCAATATCAGAGAAAAGCAAGTTAATGTAAGAAGGAATTATTTCATTTTATGTTGAGGGGATACAGACAATTGCGAAGAAGCCATGATGATATGATCATGTTATCATGTGGGGCAATTGTTCATATGAGTACAGTAAAATCCACAGAAGTGTGTTAATGCTCATCTGGCCTCTGTTTTACTATTTTCATTCATTCCCTACCCCTGGACTGTGGGATTTTGCTTCCCACATTCAGGGTAAGTCTTCTCTCCCTCTTCAATTAAACCTATCTGGGAACATATACTCTAGATCGAGCCAAGTCCAGTCAAACTAAAAGTAATCATCACATCATGATTTGTGTGTATCTTCCTTCCCTCCCTACTTCCTTCTAACTCTATAGAGTTGGATGTCTGAGGCATTCAATACAGATAAAAATTTCCCAAATGCCCTTGGACATTCTAATAATACTGGAAGGAGGCTTTCTTAACTCAAAGTGGCTGACTATACAACTTTTCTTACTCTGTAAAAACACCCTGCCCTTAATTAATCTTGCTACCTCACTTCAGAACTCCTTCAGGTTTCATGAGTTTCCTCCAACTGTGTGCTTATGATAACATGTCAGCTCTTTCCATTTCTTTGGGTATTTTAAGAATAAAATAAATGGTTTGCTATTTATAATATGCTTTCTTTTATTTATTTCTATTAATTTTCTCCAAAAGCAATTAATCAGCCTGTTAGAATGTCTGTGGGTAAAATGCTATAAATTATTGTTGTGCTACAAAACTAGTCCCTAATAGCCATTCTGTCAGATGGTTAAACAGTCAAGAAAAGCTGCACTAATAGAAGTTTGTACAAGCAATATTATCTATAAAATAAATATCCACAATCCCAATTTTGTTTCACTTAAGGAAATAATAACACAGAACAAGTACCACAACCCCCTTAGTTTATCTAGGTAAAACTTTTTAAACTGACCTATGCTGTCAGCAGAGAGAATATTTCCGTGTACCTGCTCACACACACACACACACACACACACACACACACACACACACACAGGTAAATTTCTGTGTATGTGTGTTTGTGCCTCTATGTGTACGTGTATGTGGATGCAAGCAGTCAACCCTGAAGGTTACTTACTTCTCAAGATGTCACCCATCTTGTTTTTATATACAGGTCTTTCACTGTTCCTGAACTCACTGGCCAACAATCCACATGTTTCTACCTCTGCAGTGCTGGGATTAGAAGCAGATGCTTACTCTCTCCTCCATTTTTTTTTTTTTTTTTTTTTTAATGTGAGCTCTGTGGACAAAACCTAGATCCTTGTCTTATGCTATACTTAGTTTACTCCCCAGTCTTACTTAAAGAATATTTTTGAACCAAGCAAGGAAGTCAGGTATACCACAGAATTAGACAAAACACCACAAGTTACCATGGCAACCAGGAAAAATGGAGTCAAGGAATCAATTACCTTTGGGTCATGGATTCCAGAAAGCTCTTCATAGATCTTCTCGCCTACCATGACAGCAGCCAAGTTCGCTGTGTAGGTAGAAAGGCAAAACATACAGAAAATGGCCCAAAGATTCATCAGAAACCTTCCAGTCCAGCATTTAGGGGGCTTGATGGCCGCTGTTCTGCCGAACAGAAGGGCATAGCAGACGTTCAAGGCTGAGGAGAAGGAGAAGACTTTGTTTCTGTTCCTCCCCTTAGGAGTCATACCGAAGGGGCTCTTCCATTCATACAGAGTGAGAAAGATGGCAGTAATGTGGAGAGCCACGAAAATCCCCAGCCACATGGTCCAGTGGAGTGGCCACATGAAGGCTCCAATTGGAGCTGCTGTGTCTCGAGTCCTCACTAAGATGCCCAAACTGGTTGAGAAGAAAGGGCTGGTGAAATCTATCACCTGGCTTCGTGCTGTATTGATGCTGAAAGATGTGACTGCCATGTTGGCCGTTCCACTCAGGAGATCACCAACCAGCCCAGTCCAGTGACCATTTTTCCAAGCTCCATACTTTCCATCCCCTACAATATAGAGGTCAAAGTCAAAGTTCATGTCTTCTGCTAGCTGTTCTAGCAGATCAATGCAATACCCATAGCAGCACTTCTTGAACTTGATTGGCACTGTATCATTACTGCTATGCAGGCTGCTAAACAGGCCGTTCAGTACGGAAGAGTCATTAGTCATAGGGTTTAGACAGAGTTGTCCAGCTGGGCATAAGCCTTCATCATCTACTTCTCTCGTGAAAACAAATGGGTGTTCAATCAATGTCACCACTCTCAAGTGTAACTTGTTTGGGTGATGGAAGTGGGTTTTGTGCCTCTGGGCCTGCTCTGGCCATATTCCAGAGTCCATGACAATCCTTCCTCCTTGCCAGCTGCCCAGGCGAGTCCACATTGGCTTTCCCATAGGGTCATGCTGCAAGTTCCAGATGAAAAAGTTGTTCTCTGAGCTGATGATGGTGGATCCCTTTACTTTGATGGAACCACTGAGACCTCTGAATGTGGTGTTGGCTAAAAACCTGGTAAAGAGGATCAAAGGGAGACCATAAGAAAGACAGGCAATGCCAAAGTCAAGTGCCAGAGCCAGTCAATCCCTGCTTCTCTGTCTTAATACAAAGAAGCCCAACTAACAATACTTCTTTGATTTTTTTTGAAATTGTAATATAATCCCATCACTTCCCTATTTTCTTCTCTTCCTCCAAACCTTTTGGTGTACCTTTCCCTTTTCTTTAAAAACCATAGCCATTTTTCTCATTAATTGTTGTTGCATACAAATATATGTAATTTGCTTACTCTGTATGTTACTTGTGTGCACAAATACCATTGTATTTGGTATTGTAATTGGTATTGTAAAAACAGTTGGTACACTCTTCTCTGGGGAGCCCAACTTTTAAAAACAAAGGCTTTGTCTGTATTTTCTTCAAGAACAATATAGACTTTATGGAAATGTTCTATTTCATTGAACTAATGGGATCTCACATTCAAGTTCTGGTTCTGGCATGGTGCTTGACAATTGGTTTTGCTCCAAATATTTTGATTGATTTCTAAAAGAAACACTCATTGCTCTTACATACTTTTTACAGGTTTCCAACTGATGGAGGTTTCAAACATCTTTGACATTCGGTTCTACTGTTTGCTGTTTTTGATTCTGATGAAATCTGTTCGATGAAATTTTTGGTATAGAAATGAGTTTCAATAAATATGTATAGTCTTTTATAATTGTTTAAAATTGCATTCATATCATTAGGGAATAGCCAGCTTTTGTACAGTGTTTTTCCTTGTAGAGTAGAAAAATTAGCATATCACTCCTCATGGGGCCAATCAGAGATGCATGCTGGATGTTATCCACAGAACAAAGAAAAGGATGATAAATAAACTTGCTGTTCCCAGGACAGCCTTAGGCTAGTCTCCCTCATCATTAGAGGAAACAACTGGGCCTGACTCTAGAGAAAGACTCTGCTAGAAGTCAAAGCAAGGAAAATGACTAAATACTACATGATTTCTAGCACTGTGAGCACTTCTGTTGTACCTCTTGACATTGACTAGACAGGAAGATACTTGGTCTCAGCACCTTGAGCTGAAACAGAAGACAATAAAAGCAAACATATATGCTTAATTACGACTTTTTTTTTTTTCCCGGAATAAATGCTCAGGCTTTGGTGTCACATGGACCTGCATTTGAATCTTGACTCAGTTACTCAACAGTAGTGACCCTGAGCAGGTTACTTGACTCAGAGCTTCAATTTCATCCTTAGCAAAATGGGGAAACTAATCTTTGGTGAATTACAAGGTTTGCAAACAATGCACACAACACACAGCATAGCTTCTGAAATAGAGCTATGGTGTTATTAGCTGGAGACCAAACTACTGCCTTAAGTTAAAGCATTAACAGTGACTTCAGCATATTTAAAATAAAAAGTAATTAAGTTGAAATGTGGGATGGAGCACAGTAGGGATTTTGAGGAGCCCAATGACACAGGTCTAGTTGCTCAGAGAAACACTTTCATGAATTGCCTGACACATATATTATTTCATAATTTACAAATGCAGAAGAAGTCTTGCTAAGAAGTCATATTGCCACAGAAGGAATATAGAAAAATCAGAAAGTGTGAAATATGCCCTAATTTTCATTAGCGATAAGTGTAAATCACATTTGAAGATGCTACTGTCACTGAAGGCAGCGAAACCATTTGTTGTGGTAGATTGCATGCAATGGCAATCACTCATGTCAGTGCACCCCAGTGGGACTCTACTACTTAAATAAATTCTATTTTGCAACAAGTAATGAAGTCTCAGCGATCTTAGACTTTAAAACAGTTTTCTACTTCAGAGAAGCAGGGATCCACATCATTAAAATCATATATAAATTAATCAATTGATAATTCCCTCAGTGCTGTGTAAGAAGAGCAAGTATGATGGTGTATCTAATGAGGTACTTTCAGATATTTTAAGACATGCACACAGAGAGGCTGCTGGCATAACCCAGGGGATGAAAAGGCTGGGAGTAAATGGGCAAGTTTCATTTGGCCAATTTTGTGATCACCAGAGTCATAAAGTGAAAGTTGTACAAAAAGAACTCTACTTGGGACTTAAAGATGATGGAGTTTTAACTGGGAGGACCTGAGAGAGATTACCTCCAACTAAATATATATTTGAATCATCTCAATAAAGGGCATTAAAAGTTTGCAGAAATCTATATGGTTCTCACAGTCTGGTAAAGACAATTTTGTTATCAGTGTGAATATTTCTTGTTATCAGTGTGAGTATTTAACATGGCCATAGCAGAAGGACAATGTCCAGTATCTTTGGGGCAGTATTTGTGGGGAGAGAAAGAGAGAGAGAGAGAGAGAGAGAGAGAGAGAGAGAGAGAGAGAGAGAAAGAATCAATCTGAATTGTAATTCATGTTTTACTGCAAAACTGTTATGAAGAACTTCTGTTAGAAAATTCTCACTTATGAAAGATCATTTGTGTCTATTTTATTTTTCATTTTATAGGGAGGATAACTGAAAACCCTTTCATTGATAGCTTTTAGTTACCAGCGCCCTTACCATGTATTCTTTGTGAAAGAATGACAATGGGTAGCTGTCTGGATTTTCACTTTATTACTTGAAAGATTAAAAGGTTGAAATCCCATTTTTGATTAAATTGCATTCTACCATGCTATTCTGTACTTGCCCTGGGCTCTTCTTTGATGAACAAGAAGGAAAAAGAAAATGAGGAATCATTTTGTTGGTAAGATAAATGGATACAAACCACTTGGTACCATGCTTAGCACTTATGGTTATTGAGATAAAAGCCACCTCATTGGCTTAAAGAGCTCAAAGTCTAGTTGTTGGGGGAAAGAAAGTGAATAAGCAATTCAAGCAATTCAAGTAGTGAGTGATAGGAGAGGGGTTACCCAACCTTGGACGCTCTGACCTAGGGCTCCAAAGTAGGAATCTTAGAGGAGGAAGAGCAGGGCTGAGTCCTGGGGAGAAGTTACTCTTTTCCAGGAGGAGAAGCTGGGAAGTGATGCTGTTATCTCAGCAATATTCATGTACAAAGCCCAGAAATGTATGCCATGGGACATAAGTGGTTAAAAAATAAAGTCCAGAGACAAGGGGTGGAAAGCGAGTTATGTAGGATATGAGTTCTCATTGAAGGCAGTGATAGGGCCACTGAGAAGATTTTGTGGGTTGGGGACAATGACTTTTTATTTGCTAGGTTTCTAGATGGTACTTTGGAAGGAGAAAGAAGCTGGCTACGCTTCCTGTGTGAGGAAAGACTTTTTTCTTCCTTTCCTAAGGTCTAATCTTCCTTGCCCAATGACTAATCTTCCTTTCCCTCTGTCCTTTCATAAGTAGCAGAAGCAAAGAGGAGATGGTATAATTGCAAGATATTTCATCTTCCTAAAGAACAATTTAAGAGGACAGATGCACAGGTTTTCATTTAGTTCACAAACCATACTGAGAATATACAAAACTCAGCTTGACAGGGTGGCATACAAAGAAGACCTATAGGATGTAGCTGATGAGAAGTACATTATAATCCTGGAGAGCAACATTGGTGTAAAAAATGGGCAAACATAATATTAAATGGGTTCAATAGAATTGAGAGCTTGCATCCAAAGCAATAATAAAGTCACCATTTTTTTTTTTTTGTGCTTATCAATCACCTGCTCTGGATACGAGCTCTCCTGGCATCTTCCAGATTCAGTTATGTTATAAAGAAAACAGGTAAAAACTGTAGGAGAGGGTAGTAAACATGACAATCTGATCAGAATGTGAAGTAGAAAACATTAAAATTTAATGTGGGGGAAAACAGGTGGCATTCAGAGTCCAGAGGTTCACACACCTGCTTCATAAGTTTGAATTTTATTTTAATAATAAAACAAGAACCATATAGATTTCAGAGCAGTTTAATGACATAGCCAGAGGTTTGCAATAGTTGTATTGACTTGAAAACAAGCAAAATGTCTGCCAGAAAAAAGAAATGATGACCCCAATGCCATAAGAAGAATATTATTATGTATTTGATATTGGTGTGTATGCAGATTCATGTGGCTTGAGTCTTACTGTAGAAGCAAGAACCTAGTTAAGCACTGAGCTTAGCACATGATTTTTCAAAAAGCAGTTCATCAAATGATGCCCAGTAGTTCATTTGACTTTATTAAAAGCTTCTAATTATGCTATTAGTCAATAATCAATGTTGATTTGTAAGGTAATATAAATAAAAATTTTCAGTTGGAAGACTACCTTAAACTATTTTAGAAATAGCTCACAGTATGTACCAGATTGGTGTTTAATATATTTTTGATATAGATTGAAAGCCATATTTGCATACAAAAATCTTAACCTGCTAATTGAAAGATGTTCTAATTCATTAAAACAAATGAAGAAAGATGTTCAAAAAATGACACATCAATCATTCAAACATTTAATTATTCACAAATAATCACTAGATGCCATGCACTATTTGAGATGTTAAATGCATAGTGGAGATAATAGTTTATGCATTTAGACTCCACACAGAGAGAAAGAAAAACATTTCAGGAAAATAATGCATGCCTGGTATTTTGAAATACTAGTTACAAAAAGGGAAAATAAAGATGGTGAAGACTTCTCTCTTTGAAGATGACTATTTATTAATAACAAAGTCTATTATCACTGATGTGGGTGTGTGTTTGACATCTTTGAGAGCAGGACAGTTGAAAATGAAATCAGAAAAACATGTCGAAGAATAAATTTGCAAAACAATTGGGTTTTGCAGGTAATTACAAGCACTTTATTTCTTCTTTGTGTGAAAGGCACAGTTCATGGTGGAGTTTGAACAGAGAAGTGCTATGACTTGACTTCTATGCTAATAGGATTCCCATGTTGCTGAATGATCAACTAAAATGGCAAGAGCAGAAACAAGGCCAGTTAGGAGGCCATTCCATATACACAGACAAAAGGTGATGATGGTGTAGGCTGAGTTCTGACTGTGGTTTATGGAGACTTAGAACTTGATATGTTTTTATGCTGGAATGGATGGATTTGCTGACCATATAGACACAGTTTCTGAGAAGTAGAGTGAAAGATGACACTAATGGTTGCCATAGATCTAACATAGATAATCTTGGTCATCTAGAGTTAATAAACAAAATCTAAGCAGGAGGGTATCATAAGCCTATATATGGAAGTTAAGTAGAGTCAATGAGATCACAGTGAATATTGTAGAAGAGCAGAAGTCCAAAAGCCCCAGGTACTCTAACAGGTCAGGGTGTGACAGTTGAGGAAGACACAGTAAGGGGAATGGAGAAGATGTAAGCAGACCTGGGGAAACAGTGTGCTTTCCTGTAGACATCAAGTAAAATGGTCATGAAGGGTCTCAAATGTTTCTTAAAATCTGAATAAAATAAAGGCTTAAAGTGAACCATTGAGTTTAGCAATGTGTAGCTTGCTGGTGACTTCTGTAGAGTATTTTGTGAAAGTTTTCATCCTAGTATCTCAGTGCACCAGCTTTGGGGAGAAGGCAAAGAGAAACGCTGGACATAAGTCACTTTAGAGAGCTATATTGTAAAAAGGAGAACAGTGGGATATCAATGGAGGCTGAAGATCAAAGGAAACACCACATGAGAGTTTTATTCACATTTATATAGTGTATATACACCTATACACAGGCATGCACATATTGGTGGTATAAATACACTGACATTTAGGCTAGTTGGAGTGGTTCAGTACAAATAGAAAATGTGTTGATATACGAAAACATACAGAAGTGTCTCTAATATAGTACTCTTGTGAAGACAAGAAAGCCTGCACTTCAAGCACATATGGTGGAATGATATGTAAAGTCAGAGAGATTATATGGCCAGGAAATAGGTGGGCATTGTGTAGACGTCATCAGAAGATTTGTGTGAGGTCTCTACTGATTGACTAAATGCATTTAGGGCATTTTAAAAATAGATTATAGAGGGTTGGAGAAATGGCTTCATGGCTAAGACCACTCCCTGTTCTTAAAAAGGATCTGGGTTCATCTCCCAGTGTACATACAGTGGATCACAACCATGCTAATTCTACTTCCAGTGTATTTGACACTTGGGACTTCAACAGGTACCAGTCATGCATAAGGGTACAGACATATATGGAGGCAAAACATTTGCACATAAAATAAAGTAAGTAAATAAAAAAATTAAATCAAAAAGGTAAATCAGAGATGAATCCAATTAGTTCCTTCTCCCTTTGATTCATTGAGAGAAATGTTATTGTATTTTAAAAATGAAGTAGAAAACATTTTTAAAAGGAAGGAAGTGAAGGACTTCTCTAAGAAACAACTAAGATAAATCTTAGTAGATAAGTGGTTTACTCTCCTACTAGAGTCACTACTTTACAGTGACTTAACTGTAAAGTTGTCTGAGCCCTGTTGCTTTCTTTTTTAAAAAAGAACTTAAAAATTATTTTTATTTGATGCCTCTTGGTATTTGGCTTACGTGCTGTCTGTGTGAGAGTGTCAGAAACCCTGGTACTGGAATTCCAGACAGATGCCATGTGGGTACTGGGAACTGAACCCAGGTCCTCTAGAAGCCATTAATCATTGAGTCATTCCTCCAGTCTATAGGCCTGGCTATTTTCATTTGCATTTCTCCTATTTTCATTCTTTGAAAATTTCATCTCTGCTGCAATAAGAGTCTAACCTGGAGACAGGTGTAGTCCAAGGACCTAAATGGGTTATGGGGTGGGAGGGGGAGCAATTAGGGGAAGGGACTTTTAGAATATAGGTGAAGTGAAAACAGGGAGGGGGAATACTTGAAAGGTTCAAGCAGATAGTAGAGTGATGGCTTTAGAAAAATGAATGGGCAAGGGAAGGATGACCAAAATAAGAGGAGTCTGTGATCTTGCAACCCAAGTAAGAAATATATTAAGTGTGGATAGTAGAACATGCATGTTATGAAATATTGGAGGCATTGCTGGGAGCTAAAGGGTTAAGTAGGGATTGATGTACAGAGTGGGAGATAAAAAGGATAGCAGGCAGATTAACCAAAACTAAGGTTGGATGGGGAAGTCTTAAGACACACTACTAGTTAGTGAGATAATTAAAAATATATTAACAACAACAAAAAAGGAAGTTAAAACAGGGATCCTGCATGGGTGAGCAATGCTGCTCCCACACAACATGAGTTATTAAATGAAACCTTTATTGCCAGGGCATGGATTACCTTCCTATGAGTTATTGGTCATGGAGGCCCCAGCGGTACTCAAAACAATATAGGCTATTGTCATTACTCTTGGTTGTCCAAGATAACTAGCTGGAAAGGCCTTATTGCTAAGATACCTCACACTTAGGTTTCAGGACATTGAGAAATCAATCTTGAACTGGTCAGAAAACTCTCCCTGCTGGCTCATTTTCCTGGTTCTGATAAGTGCTACTCAGCCTGCAAACTGGGGAAGGGGATTACGTCAATGCTCTCACCTACATGGTCCCTCCATGCTACAGTACTGACTCATCAGGCAAGATTTGCACAGTATGCAATGCCAACATGACAGTTTATGAGGGGTAACCAAACATTCTCTGGATGGGATCTGAGCATTGTTCCATAGGAGGGAATTTGTGCCTGGTAGTACAATATGGTCAAAAAGCATGGTTAGGGAAGTGATAGTCCCTGGATCAGAACCTACCGGTGTGTTTGGCTAAAAGGTCATGTTTTCACACTATCCTATGAATAGATATGTTTATATTCATAGGTCTGTAGTGCTTTCAACCTCAGTCAGAATTAAAGAATTACAATAATGTAATTCTTTAATGATATTTCCAATTTCTCAGCTAAGATTTCCCCCTTTCTGTGTCAGTCTTGTCAAATGATTTTATTCTAGGACTTCATTGCTACTGAGCTGTATATTACATGTACTATGGTTCCCACTCAATTTCTTCTCAGTTGATTGCGGTTTTTAATTTGTTCATTCTAATTTATTTCCAAGTTTCCTGGTCTTGCCTCTTTATATTTAATATTGAGAAGGACACATTTCTGACAACAATTTCTTCTATAATAGACATTTAAAGCTATAAATATAACATCAAATATAGCATGCTTATTTCTTATTGGATTACAGAAAGGGGAGTTAGGTTATTTTTTGGGGGGGTTTCTACATATTAATCAAAGTTTCTACCATTTATCTATGTTCTCAGACTCTAAAATATTTATATTTTATTTTAAAAATACAGTACTACTGTTTTTGTCAGGGAAATGCTTAATTGACTTCTATAAATGTTGATTGAACAAAAAAGTATTTATTTATTTTAGCTTCACATGTGAAATAGCACTTGTTAACTATGTTAACTTGTTAACCGTGTCCTTGATTTGTTTCTTAAGAGATAGGGTAAAGAACGTGCACAAATATTTCACATAGTGTGTTGCTTAATTATTTTTTTCTGTTATTTTTATTTAAAAGTCCCATAGCTGTCATATTATTCAATGCATTTTTATTTAGTGTAGTTTGTCTATTAAGTTTGAAGATTATTGTCCTGTTCTTTCTTTATGTATGCTTTTTAATATGGCCAGATTAGATAGATCTGTATTAGCAGAATTAGTTTTTATTGACTTTATATCATAACTGTACAAGTGGTTATGACAGTATTGTAATATATAAGGTTTTTAGACTTGGGACAATATAGTGAGTACTTTTAAGACAACATTTGAAAGTTAGTGAATTTGTAATACTTGGTAATACTCTACCTTCCAACAAACACTGTTAAAATGCTGGTAATTCAGCTCAGTGGTAGAGTGTGTTCGTCATGTGCGAGTCATACTTTTTTGAACAAAACTAAACATCTTTGATAATGGATTTTTCTATTAGTGAAAGAAAGCTGGGTCTAAGGAGGGTTTGCTATACTTTTTTCTTGGAGGGGGTCACATCCCATGCCCACATGTATGCTCATAGGCACCTGTGCCACATTGCAGTTTGTGGCCAGTGCCCAAGGGTTCATACCATTTAAGTTGTGACAATGTATAAAAGTTTCTTGGCATGGTATTTAGAACAAAGATTTAACATGCAACAAGAAATTACTTTCTAAATAGCTAACTTTAAATTATGAAGGAAACGTGCTTTGGGATTGCATCAGGACACCAGGCATCATTTTCTTTGTGTCATTAGAGTGGCCCATATTTTAAACAATTGGAAGACTACATGAACCATCCATTTTAGGTGCATTTTGGGGGATATGGCCTGTTCTGTGCAAGCTCTGTGTGGTGGTAGGCAATTTGGTCACATATATATGAATTACATTTATGATTTCTTTGAATTTTCTACTAGTCAATTTTAGTACTTTGTGTTTTAGTTGAAAACCAGCTATTGATATTTCTATCATTGACAAGTTTATATGTTTTCTGTTCTTTTAAAAGAAAGATCAACTTTAATAAGTTTTGTTTACTTCCTAATTGTCAATTAGGTTTTTGCAAGTATGATTTTAAGAGATTTGCTTGTTTTATTTTATTTATTTTACATATTGAGATGCTTATTTTAATTATTTATTTTAAAGAAGCTTGGCTGGGCCTAATAGCTCAAGTCTAAAGTCCCACTACTCAGGAGGCCCAGAAAGGAGGTTTATGAGTTCAAGGCCTGCTAGGACAATAGCTTAAGGCCAGGCTTGGTAACTTGGTAATACTCTACCTTCAAAGAAACACTGTTAAAATGCTGGTAGTACAGCTCAGTGGTAGAGTGTGTTCGTCATGTGTGAGAGACTGAGTTCAAGCCTCAATATTGCAGACAAATCAAACCACAAAAACAAACAACAATGATAAGAAAAGACAAAACAGCTCCTATATTTACTTGATTCCACCATTTTGATGTTTTAGCACATCAAAACATTAGGCTTATGTCTTATATTTTAGATTCATCATAAAATTTCTTTTACTCCTTCATGTTTACCATATAATTTTAGAACTGGATCATTGAGATCTATCCACTTAACTATACTTATTACTTTGCTCTTATATAAACTACTCTGATAGTTTGAACTTTTGTTTTCAAAATGGCTAATAGCTGCATAAATGAAATGGTTTGTATTCTGGCTTATTGTTCTTTCACAAATAAAAACCTGTTTCCTAATTTAATAGCCTATATTAGGTGGATAAGTATCCTGGGTACTAATTAGAAAAAGTCAGCATACATTTTCTAAGGAATGGTAACTGCTGTGTTTACTTTAATTTTTAATGGATTTCACTATTCATATTTTTTCACCTGAAATTTTCACATGATTTTTACTTAATTCAATTTCTCTGAATACTTTACATTATTCATTTTGCCTTTAACTTGCTCTAACATTTCCTATAGTTAACTTTTAAAGTGCTATCTACCTTAAGTATTATTATTTTATTAAAAACTTTAAGTCGAGGCTCTAATTAAGCATCAGCCTAATTTTTTTGAGTTCAGTGATACACACACACACACACACACACACACACACACACACACACACATTTTTTTCAGCAGTAGGACCTTACAATCACTTCTTAGAAAGTAATTGATAAGTAGTCTTGCCAATAGCCCATGTTACTTTGGGATTCCATGGGATTTCGTGGAGTCAACAACTCAATAAGATGTAAGCCATTCCTGGTACTGACAGTTTTGCTTGGAGAGGAAAGATGTCTAGTTGGGGCACTGCTTTCCCTCTTGTTTAGTGAGTCCATTTAGATTTAATCATATATGTATATATTTTAAGACGTTTCAACTGTAGTAAGTTTCTAAATGGCCCCCAAAGACTCTTAGTGTTAGCTATCCCTCCCTGTACTCTTACCACCCTCTTCTCCTCCTATCTCTGCTTAATCCTTCTGCTCCACTCTGTCCCATGTATCTCCACAACTACACATTTCATGTCCCTTTTCTTGAGAGATCTTCCCCTTTTCCATAGTCCTTTTGTCTATACTGAGTCTCTGGTTATATAGATTGTAGCATGCCTAGTTTTTCCTCTCATATTGCTTTGTTTTGGCATTTTTTTAAAACTTACTGATCTTCTGTTTGTATATTATTGTCCTCTGATTTTGTGTTTTTATGGTTTATTTCAGGTGTGTATGTCTTGTGTTTTTTTCACTTTATTTATTTGTCTATTTATCCTGATTTGTTTGCTCTCCTCCTCCTCCTCCTTCTTCTTCTTCTTCTTCTTCTTCTTCTTCTTCTTCTTCTTCTTCTTCTTCTTCTTCTTCTTCTTCTTCTTCTTCTTCTTCTTCTTCTTCTTCTTCTCCTTCTCCTCCTCCTCCTCCTCCTCCTCCTCCTCCTTCTTCTTCTTTTGGTTTTTCGAGACAGGGTTTCTCTGTGTAGCCCTGGCTGTCCTGGAACTCACTCTGTAGACCAGGCTGGCCTCAAATTCAGAAATTGCCTGCCTCTGCCTCCCAAGTGCTGGGATTAAAGGCTTGAGTCATCACTGCCCTGCTTGTTTGCATTTCTGAATTTGTCTGTTTGTCTTCTAAAGAGAGAATGAGAGAATGAAGGCATGAGATTGGAAAGGTGAGGAGGTGCAGAGGAGCTGAGAGGAGACGGGAGAGGGTAAACTCTGATCAGAACATATTTTATGAATTTTCAAAGCAAAACAACAAATTTAATGATTTTTTTGTCTTATTTGGCATATAAAAATTTTGAAATATGAATATTAGAAATTTGTGTTTTGTTCTTGCTTTTGAAATTCTTCTGTTCTCATCCGGTTATCTCCACTCTTGTGCTGTTTAAAAGCTTCACCCTTCTTGTATGTCTTTCTTCTTGCCCCAGCTATTCACAGGTCATACACTGGCTTTGACTTTGGTCTTATTTTACACATGAACTCTTTATCAAGTGGTCTCACTTGTTTTCTGTTTCTTCCAGGCTTCTCTGTCCTCTCACCCACTCTGCCACTATAGCAGTCCATTTATCATATCTATACATGGGGATATCTATCTTCTCTACAAAGCTTTAATGTTCATTTTCCCCTTGGGAAACTTCTTAGTTCATTAACAAATTCTGCATCCTCATTCTCTCATACCTTGAAAAATGAGCTGACTTCCCCCTTCATGATTATCTCATTATATTAATATTTTCCCTCTGATAAATGAGAGATCTGTTCCTCCTCTATAAAGCTCTACAATAATCTTTCCTATGAGAATTAATTTTGACCTTTTGACTTTGCTCAATTAGCAGTATATTTTCCTTCCTCCTTTCTTTCTTTCTTTCTTTCTTTCTTTCTTTCTTTCTTTCTTTCTTTCTTTCCTTCCTTCCTTCCTTCCTTCCTTCCTTCCTTCCTTCCTTCCTTCCTTCCTTCCTTCCTCCCTTCTCTTTGAGATAAGGTTGCATGTAGCTCAAGTTAGCCTTAAATTCCGTATATGGCTCAGGATGACCTTGAACTCCTAATCCTCCTGCCTTTTCCTCTAAGTGCTGGATTTACATGTATGCACCACTATGCCTAGCATTAGTTAGGAATCTTGATAGTATTGTTACCAGTGCCATCCTTTCAAGCTTCCCATGTACTAGCATCATCTAGTTGTATTAGGATTGTTGGGCTCACATGTCAGGTTTACTTGTTTTTAAATACTCAGTCTGAATATTTGTGTCTTTCTGTCCTTTCATTCAGCTCCAGATATAGCAGTTCTTTAATTAAAAGTGCTTTTCATTCGTATTATTTTATGCATGTGGGCATTTGTGTGCACCACAGTAAGTACACGGGATCATCACACTTGGGTGGCAAGTGCCTTTACACTTAAACCATTTCACTTGGTTTATACTGTGTCTGTTCCTTTTCTAATTCCCCCGAGAACTAGCACTCTGAAATCAATCTAGTCATGCCTCCCTTTATTATCTTACTCTTCTCTTGCATCCCTGGAAGACAACTCTTCATGCACATGTCAATTGTTTCTAGCTCAGTTCTCACTCATGGCTTGGTTTACGGATGTAGACCTCTGTATTTGCTTCATTATTTGTTAATAAGAGTTTAGATGAAGACACAGTTCACTACTACTGGACATACTGTTGCCAACCTCATCAGAACATGCTACTTTGATATTAGTTTGATTTTAGTTCTCCATCTACAAGGTTTTTCTCCAAGTTGGTCATAAACCGTATATTATTTCTTAACCTACATGGAGAAGTACACTCTGTACTCCTAGTCTTCCTGGTAGCTTGAAGTGTATTCTTGAATGTCCATTAATTATCCCCATGTTTGACTATTTAGACTATAAGACCCTTGTAAACATGGGTTTAAACATGTTTTACATTGAAAAAGCAGAAATGTCACAGCCTTGCTGTTATCATGAATGAACCTGCCCCTTGCTGGCTGCTTTCATTACACAAGCTGCCAAGCTGAAGAGACCCATATTCATCTGTCATATGGAATCAGCTTTGATTTAGGCATAGCATGGTGTCTGTCCAGGGGAACTTCTCCATGATGTCTGTGTGGCAAATGCAGTTAAATATACATCTTCTCAGAGCAGACAAGTATCTTAAAGCATTCATTGCTCTGGCAGAAGAATGGGCTCAATCATCCAGGAAGCTTTTGCATTTTCAGTTTATAGAGTGTTCAAAGCATTATGATTCTAATACATTTCCTTCTGAATAATGGATGAGATACAAAAATAGAAATTAGTTCAATGGGAATGCTCTCTGATAATAAGGAACTCTACAGAAACTAGAGATGTCTAAAATAGGAGCTTCAAACCACTGGATGCCAATATATTGTAATCATTGATATTGTTGTATTTTAAAACAACACCCCAGCTCATCTTTTCAAAAACACTTTTACCAGTAAATGGGCAAAATCAGTTTAACAATAAATATATGCACACATGTATGACTCATCAAAGTCTGTGTTTTGCCACTACTTGCAAAATTCAGTTACAAGTAAAACTTCATAATGGAAGAATTGCTGCTGACATTTTTGGATTTTCC
Organism: Mastomys coucha; assembly: GCF_008632895.1. Classification (NCBI taxonomy): domain Eukaryota; kingdom Metazoa; phylum Chordata; class Mammalia; order Rodentia; family Muridae; genus Mastomys; species Mastomys coucha. The sequence continues at coordinate 10,753,954 of NW_022196900.1, forward strand.
CATGAGAGGAAGAAAATACCAATAACTGCAAGTCCTAATGTAGTACATGCTTAATGCTGTTCTGCTATTGGTGTATGTGAAGAGGAGGCTTGATCAAGGAATATGACATGTGGCTAAAGTACTCATCTTTTCCTTGAGAACATGTGTCAGGCCAGCACTCTTTCTGTTTTTTTTCCCACCTTTTCTGTCCCCCCCCCCCCTTCCCATATACCACACAGAAGAAAACTGTCCTATACTCAAGTTGCTTTTTTTTTTGCCCTGGGTTTTGTCATTGACTTTGGCTCCTCACTTCTGTGGTCTGTGATTACTCTTTGACTGTTTCTGGTTGTTTTATTTAGTCCCCTAACTTAATTTATGCTGGCTCTTTAGATCTAGTGTGAATACTAGCCTCAGTGCTGATTTCTCTTCCATCGTAGCTGGTGCATATTTCTGGACATGGAGCATTACAGAGTGTTTACCAGCCAGACAAACATCTGAAAGGTTACAGGATATAGAGAATGGTGCAGTCTGGAGACAGATCTAGAATTCAGAGTGGAGTTATTAACATTGTTCTCAATAGAGTCAGAACTTTCTGACCTATCTCCAAATTTTACAATAGATGCTTGTGAAATGAAAATGTGAACAAAGAATAAAATTTCCTTTCTGGCAAATAACAACTTGGAAGCTCCATAAATGTGCAGAAATTACCTAGCTTAACACCTGCTGCATGCTGAATCCTCCTTTACTCATTGAAATAAGGTCCTGAGGTAGTGTGCATTTTCTAGTGTTTTTTATCTGAGGTCCTTATGACTTCAAACAAATTTTGAACTCAACTCATGTCATCCCTTATGACATGAGACCCAGAAGGAGAGAAACAGTCAAGAGATTTAAGTCAACTGGTATAGTGGCAGAGTTTCCTGCTGGGCACATATAAGGCTGTACAATATGTATTTTCTTCTGTAAGTATAAGCTCCTGAAGTATTCCAGCAGAGAAAGCCAAGTTAAGCTGGCCATAGACACTCATAAAGGTGTTTTTCTTGGAGCACTAGAGAGTCAGTGCTAAAGAGCAGCACCTAGCTTGGGGCTTCCACATTCACTAAAACTGTATATTTCTCTCAAAGTTGATGTTGAAGCCTACAAGCTAGCCAGCTGTATGAGTGGAGGTACTTAGGAGAGTATTCACACATAGGCAACTTTGCCCCTTGATTTTAAGTAGCATGTGACCAAAAATATAAATCATATAGTCATAAAGTACTAATTAAGGAAGATTTATACTAATGCTGAAAGTGTACTAGAATGTGGATAAGGTAAATTGGTTTAACAATAAATTTAAAGCTTATTCAGTTTAAATACCTTTGACTAGTTTGAAATGCTACTACATAATAAAGCTAATAGGTAGAAGTATCCAAAATTAGAATTATATCATGAAACCCCAAGGGTTTCTTTTTTGTTTCTTTTCTTTTCTTTCAAAATTTCTAGTGTATAGGAATGGACCCAACACTATCATTAATTTAAAGAGTTTTTAAAAAATGAACACAGGCTTTTGTGTTTCTTCTGGAATTTCTTCTAGTGTCTCTTGATATCTGACACATAACAGAGTATTAACAATTATGTGCAGAAACAATAATTTTAAAATTACTATTAAGAGAGGGACAGAATCTCAATAATTGCCTTGCCATGTAAACACAATGAAAATCATAGGAGGAAAGGCTCATTACCATGTGTGGGAGGTTTTAAGTCCCACAAGTGTGTTGAATCACACCAACTAAAGAGAGAGTAGATGAACGGCAGCAGACACAGTAGATGCCTGGCGATAGAAGTAGAAACAGTTAGCACATAGGTACTGATAATTCAACAGCTTGGTTATGGAAAATGGACAAAAATGATTAGATGTGTGTTCTCTCCTACTGAGAAGACAGAGGAATGGACTAGAAGCTTTCTGAAAGACAAGTCCTCTGTCTCCTGTGCCTTGTGCCCCCAGCTGAGGACATGACCCAATATCAGAAACTTCGGCAAATGTATGATTGAACACACAACTTTTTCTAGTTGGTGGAATTCTTGCAGGGTACAGAAATGAAGTTCAGAAGTTGTTCAAGGAAATGATTATTCATTCTACTCAGAAAAGTAGAGTTGGACTGTAAGACTTGGCCTAGTGGCATAGACCTGCAATCCTAGCTGCTTGAGGGGATTAGGTTCAGGGAATCACAAATTCAAAGTCACTCTGAGCTATAGGGCACTTTATGAAGACTCTATCTCAAAATACATATCTCAAAAATAGACATATTTATAAATATGTCTAGGGTAATGTTCTGTTTCTGCTGAGATTCATTAGGCACATGAAATTCAAACTCTTTAGCCTGGCATTAACAGCCATATGTGGTATGCTGTGAGTACTTCCTTAGGAACATCTCAGATCTTCTTCAAATGCAATTAATGCTCCAATTGTGTTTCAATTTGCCTTCAGGTCTTAACAAATTCACACATTTCATGTCCTATGCTCAAGAATTAGCTCCAAATGTGAAAACTTGTATTCATTTATTAAAGCATACCACCAAATCTTTGAGAATGTTAATGGATTTTTTTCCCACTTATTTTAAACAGCTCACATCCTTCCAGGCATAGTGTCACAGCCCTGTCATCCCAGCACAGGAAACCAAAGACATAAGATTGTGAGTTCTAAGCCAGACTGGGACTACCTAGCAAGAATTTGTCTCATGGTGGGGTGGTGGTGCTGAGGTTTGGCCTTTTGCTATTTATTGTAATGCTAAGTGCATGCCCCCCCCCAACCCAACTCAGTACTTGGTTGTCCAGAGAAGAGAAAGTTCGAATGTAGACCTTGCCCCCAAGTTATTTCTGACTGGTAACTAAAAATGCCAACAGCCAATAGTTGGGAAGAAGAGACATAGGTGGGGTTTAGGTTTCCTGGGTGTGGGAGTCAGAGAGGAATCAGGATGGAATGAGAAGACGCAGGAGGAGGAAGGAGAAGCAGCTATGGGTTTGGTGAGCCATAAAAACGTGGCCCCCAAAGCAGGCCAACTGGAGTTAAGAGCGGCCCATATGAAACATAGTAAGTAGTAAGTAACAATTTGGGGTTGTAGATAGGAAAGTAGATTCTAATAACATAGTGGGTATGTAACTGCCTAGCTCTTGTGCTGTTTAAAGCTTATTGTAAGTATAAAGGCTATGTGTGCTTTTTATCCCAGAACTAAATGGTCAAACGCAGGGTAGAGACCCTGGGTTGGGATGAATAATTTCTGCAATGGGGGTGGGGTGTGTATGCACATATCCCAGAACTTTATGGCTTACCTTTATGCATTATGCTCTAAAATGGTAAGTCTCAAGTACTCATATATCTCCTTCTGCCTAGTTCAAGAAATGGTCATTGATGGAGTAGAAACACAGATGCACATTCATGGAGGCATTGTCAAGATAACGTGCCACCTACCGTTGGCCCCAAAATTAACGTTTAGTAAAACAACTTTCTAATACATTGTTAAAGATAACACAATGACCTTGGTCTTCTAATCCTTTTGTCTACATTGAGTCATGATGGACATTTGCTCTGGCTTGTGGGCTACTGAGAAGAATTAAATCCCTTATACCTGTAATTATGCCTGTGTAGTCTGCCGCAAGAAATTATTTTCCTAGTCTAAAAGTCTGTACTGAAAATGCCATGTTTGGGGGAGATTTCATTAACATTTTAAAATGTTAACAATTCTGTCAGCCCAAACCAAAAATGACTGTGTGAGAAATGAAAGCTTGCATAACTTTGGCACCAGCTAGTCACAGCTCATTATCCTTCTGGCTTTTATTATGCAGTGAGGGAGTGGGGTCAGCCTCACAAAATTTAGGGACAATTAAGAAAATTACTGTATGCAGATGTGACTTATGGACTGAGAATAACTAACTTTCTGAAAGATTGGATTAAAACAAAACAAACAAGGATGATGGAAAACCCACAGCTGTCTTTTGGCTTAAGGCAGCCTTTAAGTTATTCATTATACAGACTCCTTCCGGGGATATGCCCGCTTTCCCTGACCCTGTCCTGAACACTTTGAAACTTTTTCTTTGACTGTACTCCTTCGGGAGTTTAAAAAAGTCCTAGGCATATTTTCTGATGTTCTTTGAGTTCATTTCTCACACAAACCCATGGGGATGAAAATATTGCCACTGACCCCTGTGCATTGTGAACTGCCTCTGGGCTCCAAACCTCACATTCTTTTGTAATTTTCAAACTTTGTGGAATAAAATATGTGGAAACAATCATGAGGGTAGAGCCTTTCACCATAGAGACAAAAGTAAAAGAAATAAAAGAAAAGAAGAAAACTAGAGTATAAATAGTTAGATAAAAGTTTATATTTAGTTTAGAAAGTATTTTTCGCCAACTATACATTTTTCCTGTAAGATAAATGATATTGGAGACACAAATACAAGAGAAAGTTTTCTTTCTCTATAAATAAATTTCAGTAACTATCAATTAAGTATCTTCTATGCTAGGCTGTGGACTAAGTCAAATAATAATGTTTCAACTTAATGGAATTTGTATTTCCCCTAGAAGTCAGACAGGTCAAGATGAGGAGGCTAAGTACCACTTAGAAGTTAATAGAAAAAGTGCCATCTCTTGTAGAGGGAGATTTTAGATTTGTGAATTACTTGTACCACATGAGTGTGTGTTAGCATGTACATGAGTGTACATGTCTATATACACACATGTGTATGAATGCATGTGCATGCATGTATGTATGTATGCATGTGCCACTGTGCAAGTATGGAGGTCAGAAGACAATATACAGGAACCAGTTCTCTCTTGCTGCTATGTAACTGAGGAGTGAGGTGGGTGGAGTTCAAGTCTATGGTCTTGGTGGATACTGATTTACTCACTGAGCAATCTTACTAGTCTGAGAATATGATTTTATTGGAAATTAAACCTTGGGAAGTCCAAAAAGATCATTTGACCTTGATAAAATGAATGATTGAGACCATACAATTTAAGTCAACAAATACTCTTTCCCATTTTCTCTAAATGTTTTATGAACTCCAACAGAGTCTTTTCTTGCACTGTCCATTTTACATGATGCAAGAGTATGCTAGATGCTATAATGTACTTTTCATGTGTGGTTTCTCATGCTGCTTATGACTCTCCTCCCAAATAAACACTGTTTGGAATTATTTGGTGGTTAGAAAGGAGAAGGCTTTTATTTCTTAGATAGAGTCCCGAACCTCACTTATGTACTAGGGTACAAATGGATGAACTCTGTGTAGATACTGTAAAATAAAATAGATTTTTGAAAATTAGTTTGAATTACTTTACTTTTTCTCTTCTTCTTTCTCTTTTTTTGAAACAAGTTCTCTCTGTGTATCCTTGGCTGGTCTGGAACCCACAGAGATCCTTCTGCTTTGGCCTCTGAAATGCTGGGATTAGAGGTGTGTGCTGTCAAACCCATTTTATGTTTTTGTGAACAATATTATGCTGTGCTGTGGGCTGTGAAAAGCAGTCTGTGATTTGGTTGAGTGAGTCTTACCTTCCAGAGACCCAGCGAAAGATTTCACAAGGGACAGGACAGTAGAGACACGTTCCCAAACATAAATGGCTGGCACCACAAGCCCTCACTCCGTTATTCTGTGGCTAGACTATGCTCCAGCTCCCAGCATTCTGGCTGGATTCAACACCCACGGTCAGCTGACCACAGCCAGGTATGCCCTACCCCACAGACAAGTAGCCCAGCCCACCATATAAGGGGTGGTTTGCCCCCTCCCTTCCTTCTTCTTCTCTCTTTTCTCTCTTAGCCTCTTCTCTCCCTCTCCCTTTCCCCTCTCTCCACATGGCCCTGGTCGGCCTCTACTTTCCCATCTTCTCTCTCTCCTTCCTATAATAAAGCATCTTAAGACCATGCATTGCCTCCTTTCAACTCAACTCACTGTATTGGCTCAGCCTTTGCAGCCGTGAGACCCAGACCAGACCAAGAACTCCTGCACGCAAGTTCATATCAGAACCACTGGGTGTCTACTTCCTTTCCCTGCCCCCCCTCTCCCTTCAGCCCCAGAACAGACTGAGCTGCATTGACCAACACTGTGCCCTGACTGAACTTCTGTCATACACTTGACTGTTAGCAGGTTGCCTGTGTACAGTAAGTCCTCAGTACAATTATATATAAAATGATGAAAACTTTCTGGTCTTTTACCAAGTATTTGTATTTTCTTAAGATAAGACACCAAAATTGCTGTATAGTCTTTATACACTTTGAGAGTATTGCTTTAAAATGGGTTTTAGTCTACAGGAAAGATTCACCTTTGGAGTGGCCCTCATTCTTTGACCTGGACTCTTTGACCATAGGTCATCCTCTTTTAGATAAAAATCAAGTAGCCTAAAAATATCACTTAAGGACATTCCCCTTTCCCAGTAATTATAAGCGCATTTCTATGTGAGTGGTTATGCTTTATTTTAAATAGAGCCGGGTGGTGGTGGCACACGCCTTTAATCCCAGCACTTGGGAGGCAGAGGCAGGTGGATTTCTCAGTTCGAGGCTAGCCTGGCCTACGAAGTGAGCTCCAGGACAGCCTGAGCTATACAGAGAAACCCTGTCTCGAAAACCCAAAAAAAAAAAAAATTTTTTTTTTCCATTCCATCTTCTGAATCAAGTGAGCTACTAAACATAAAGACACCAAATTACAATATGCACACATGTAATTAAATATAAAATAATAACCAGCAATTAGAAAAATACTCTTATGGAATGCTTACTTCTATATATACATTCTTTACATCTGTCTACCGTATCTCTCTCTCTCTCTCTTTCATCTACATATCATCTATTGATTTATTACCCACCCATCTTGTAGCTTCTCTTTTTTCTCTGCTATCACAACAATTCCACAAGTAGTAGGATATTATGCTTATAATCGTTATAGTTTTACATGCATTTTCTATAAACAGACATGAATCCTAAGAAACTAAGGTTGAGAGAAATTGGGTAACTTGACTAAGTGGTACAAGAATAAGGAGGCAGAACTAAGATTCTATTTCTATGTGATTCTGAAGTCTCTGCCTTTAACCAGGGTCTCAACAGCCTTAAACAATTTTAGGAGAGAGAAAAGTACATTTTCATGTACCTATTTTTTCCTCTGTGTGTATTTAGAAAGTTTTGTTCAGTCCTACTTATGAGGGAAAGAATAAACAAGAAAATAAGTATTCCTTGCTTTTATGTGAGTCAACCATGGGTTAATTACTTTTCATATACAATTTCATGGCCTATTTATTACACTGCATCAAGCCAGTCTATGTTATCTTGATGTATTAGTTAGAATATTGAAGTTCTAGCCTTTTAAATATCCTGGCAAGAACTCAACAGTACTAAGGAACTAAATAGTACTGAGTGCTGTCCCTACAATACAGCATGCAATACAGAGTCAAATTACAGAGACCAGATCATAAGAGACTAGTCTTTAGTTGCCCCTTACTATATCAGGACTATTGGCCCTTAGAGCTACACAGAATCAAGATTTCTGCAGAGTGGATTGATAGGAAAACTTTACTTGCTATCCCAACTCTCTCGATGAGAATGTACCTAAGGCTTTACATCCTACCTTGATAAATATTGTCCAGAAGTGAGATTTGTGGTTTTCACATCCATGCAGTTCATTGTGCTGGGAAGGAGAGCAAGTTCTGGCTGGATCATGGTGGCCGTGGCTACAGCTCTTGCAACCAACTCCATGGCATCCTGAACATAGTACTCAAAGACAGACTGTGTGGTTTTTCCATGAGCAATGAGCCCTAAGGGCAGGCCTTCTGTCCTCAGTTCCTCCACGTTCTGTGAGTCTCCTAAAACCCAGTGAAGTTCAGGAGGTGATAGTCCAAACTGTGTGGACATTTCAAATATCTGCCGGATACTCCCCATGTCACAGCCAAACATCACCATCGTGGGTGTGCTGTTCTTAATGTTTTCCAGCTGGACCTGCAGGAAACTTAGAAGGTCCTTTGTGGAGGACAGGTTAGCAGTGATGTTGATGATAGACTCGAGGTGGAACTTGGAGTTATTCTCCGTAAGGAGGAGGAAGTCGGTGATATTCCAGTCTTCCTGGCATAGCAACAAGCTAAAATTGTACCAGCTGTTCATGGTCAGGATTGAGACAGTGACATCAGCATCAGAACTTAGTGAGTTTTCTAAACTCAGCTGTAGGTGCAGGGGATTCTGTATTTAAAGATAATGAAAAAGAAGAATTAGAAAGCATTGCCCAAAGACCATAACGAGGTACTTCTGTTTTCCTGCAAGGCTAAAGCCTTTCTCTATTTTTCCTTGTCATATTTTCTCTGGAATAAAAATTCTCTTACTTGAAAAAGATAATGCTTTTTATCTACTGAGCAATCAATACTTCATCCCAATTTCCTGATGATTTTTGTTTGAGTACCAGAGAGCAGATAGCTCTTGATGTAAATGTGAGAAGTGACATAATCACCTATGTGGTCACAGATTTTTATGGGGTTTGTCTTTCTTACAATCAGTCCATTTCATGTATCATATTTCTTACACTGTGTTTAATGATTCATTTGTTAGACATTTCACTCAGGAGAATAATTGGAATAAATTGCTTTGTTTCTGTGAAACAACTATCAGAGAAAAATTAGCACAGTGCCACTCTTGTATAAGAAAATATAGAATATGAATAGGCCTCTAGACCCTTGAGCAAGGCTCTTCTATAACACCTGAAGTATTGTAGGGTATATACATCACGGTTAAGTGTAAAGTCCAAGGTTAAAGGCCTGGTTATATTTCTATTTGTGTTGATTTTGAGCTCTTGCTATAAAAAAAAAAGTGCCATAAAATGTTTTCATGAAATTACTATTTCATCTACTCATGGAACTTGGCAGCTCAATTAAGGAAGAGTTTCTTAATTTAACAGTCACGAATTATAAATTACATAGTTGAAGGGAAGTCTTTCAACATTAATATATTTGTCATGTATTCTTTCCAACAGCAGATACTTGACACATTTACCCTTTAACAACGATTTCCTGAGAAACTTTAGAACAAAGCTTTATAAATGCTGGTTGCACAACAAATACCTATCAAGAGAATTAAGTATCTTTCAATTGGAAACTATTGAACTATCTCTGAGAGCTTGCCAAAATTCTGGTCTGTAATAATTTTCCTTTCCCACAACACACACAAAGCCATACTGGATAACTCTTTTTTTTTTTTTTCTTGAACCAGGGCAAATATTTTCATATAAACTTTCTTTTCACAGGAAATGGATTTGTTTGCATTTGTATTCATTTTTCCAAACAGTGCTTTCATCCAAATTTCTAAAGTCTTTTCGGTTGTTGTTAACTGAAATCCTGAGGCTGCATCTACAGTAATGATTCCATAGACTGACCTTAGATGCACAGAACAACAGCATTATAGAGAAAACAGATTTTAGATTAAGCACGAAAATTATAAGGCTAACTAAAACTCTTTTTTTTTTCCTTATTTATTTTATTTCTGAGTATAGTGTAGCTGTCAGACACACCAGAAGAAGGCATCGGATCCCATTACAGATGGTTGTGAGCCACCAAGTGGTTACTGGGAGTTGAACTCAGGTCATCTAGAAGGGCAGTCAGTGCTCTTATCACTGAGACATCTTTCCAGCCTCCTATCTAAAACTCTTTAAATCCATTAATCTTACCTTCTGTGTTTGGCCTGACAGTCTCTTGAGTATTAGGTTATCTTTTTACAATGTCCTGGTTAGCTTAGCAGACATTAAGACTCCATCAATCCTAAAACTAAGAATGTGAATAACATCTGGAATTTACAGAAATGATCCCCTTACTTTGCTGGAGGCTGCCTATCTAATGCCCCAATGAAAGTATTTGTTGAATGTATTTATTGATGTATGACTTTGTTTTGTGGACACAAAAGTGTATGTGACCTTGTCCCCCATGGTCCATATCATTTACAACAACTAGAATTTGTGTTCCCTGGTTGTGAGCATCCATCCATATTTGGTTCAGCTTATGCTATTTATTTCTTTGAGTGTAGAGCTGGTTTTGATTTTGGTTTTTCATTTTTTTAATTGCCTTCGTTCATTGTTTATATGTATATGTATTTACAATGTATTTACCTTATAGTGACTTGAGTTTTTATTTGATTATTTCTGATGACTACAAAATCTTAATCATTCCATATGTCTTATATAGTTCATTCCTTAACTGCAGATTGCCTCAAATGCACAATACTGCTTATCTCACACAATAGACTAGAACTGTGTCTTAAATCTCTCTTCTGACAGATTGAGCCAGAGATAGTGTATGTCAACTGGGATTATTCTTTCATTCATCCCAGTTCCTGGACTTTGATCATAATCTGAGAGACTAAAAATTGACAGACAGGAAAGCAACCATTTCCACCACAGTTTCAAGGCCCCACATTTTGCCTGAATTGTAACCAAGGTTCATTCAAATACTTCCCACAGAAGAATTCACTAAATAAGTATGAGGAACAGGCTTGTTGTATGAAGGCAAGAATGAGAATAAATTATGCTGATCATATTGATAATTCACCATTAGATGGAGACATTTAAGAGTATTTGGCAAGAAAAAGCAAGATGGGACTTAGCCAAAGAGTTCTTTTTTTCCCCAGCAGATAGTGACTAATCCACGTAAGCAGGCTCATCCGTATAACCAGTTCTGTTGAGGAACTCCAGATGTTGACATTAATTCTTTCACTGTCTTAAGGGGAGCAATTCTTCAAATAAATATTTATTAAGTAATTGTTTATAAGCATCTAATGATACTTATTAGCAGCTTCACATGTAGCATCTTGCAATTTTTCTCAAGTGATGCTAAAGTCCTCCTCTCCCACGTCTCTCTCTCTCTCTCTCTCTCTCTCTCACACACACACACACACACACACACACACACACATACACACACACACACATGCACATGTCATTAATGAAGTCAAGCTTTATAGTATAAATTATGTTAAAATTTTTGGCAAAAATTTAAAAAATTATTGAGCCAAATTAATAGATTTTGAAAAATTAAACAATAGAAGGGCAAGGGTCTTTCTTAGGCAAGAAAAGTCCAAGTACAGAACTATGAAGAGAGAATTAAGAAGTAAATAGAACAAAAGCTAACATACACAAAGAACAACAATTAAGTATACTGAATTAATACATTATACATGAAATACAAAGCAAAATGGAAGGGAATATGAGATTGAGTTGAGAAAATAAAACATTTAGAACAATGATATAATTTAAATTCCTAATTCTGCAATAAAAATAATTCCTCTTGGGTAGTGTTGGCACATGCCTTTAATCTCAGCACTTGAAAGGCAGGGCCAGGTGAATCTCTGAGTTTGAGGCCAGCCTGGTATACAGAGAGAGTTACAGGATGGCTATAGCTACACGAGAGAAACCCTGTCTCAACAAATAAATAAATAAATAAATAAATAAATAAATAAATAAATAAATAAATTCCTATCTACTAATAGCATAATATTAAATCATTAAAAATAGCCCAACTGGGTGAATATATGAGAATTTAAGATTCACTAAACTGAATAATGTAACCTGTTTGTTCTGACATGGAAAAAAATCTATCATAAACAAAACGTGAAGGCACATGAAATATCAAAAAACATCTGCAGCAATGGTAATAGAAAAAGAGCTGTGTTCACAATAAATAGGGAACATTTAGTCAAGAAAGGTACAGAATTCCTTACTGAACATACATCCAATCCAGAAAGGCAATTTTAACCTTGTATTGTGAGATGTGCCCTCTGCCTATGCAGTGAGTAAGAGAGGAACAGCACATGACTAGCTGAGAAATAGACAATTCATATAACTATAAATCCCAGCAGTTACAACAAATCAAATAGTGAAGTATGGTAGGGCTAGGACGGGAGGGTATCCCAGGCAAAGGGCAGCAGAAGTGGGAGGATGCAGATAATGGCATTCTCTACTTGGATTTTAGGATAGTTATGAGAGATGTACTGGAAAACAGGTGAACACTAGATAGGCAAACATAAACAGTGATGTCATTCTACAACAGTAGTAGCTTCCTTATTCTGGATGAATGTTGGCTATAAATCATGGTTCTGTTTATCTTAGGTCTGATCATGTAGTATCCTTTCAAATAGTGCCTATACTGTTCTCACTTAGGTCCCAAGTTCTCCTTTATGGTAGTGCCACTGCCCTTTGAAATTATCTGAGATTTTCCTCTTTTGTGCTACACGGTATTAGGTCTTAGAAGATAGGATGAGCTATGTGAAAATTATGTCTTCATCACTTACAAGCCATAGGGCTACCTATGTAATTTAACATCTCAGCATCATAGACTCCTGTCTCCCAAATGACCACGATATACCATTTTCAATATGAAATGTGGTAATGCACAGAAAGTGTCCTGAACAGGAGGAGAACCCAGTAAGTAGTAACAATGGAGACTTGCTTGTAGAATGTAGTTGTTGAGTTCTATGTGTTTCCAATACACAATACATTCAACAAATAATAAAAATAATTATTTTATTGCTATGCCCCTTGCACATTTCATCTGTGTGCACAATGATCTCAGTAATAAGATAATTTTTACAGATATCAATTGCACCCACTGTTTTTTTTACAGGAAACAGAGGCCTCATTTCACGTGACTTCTACAGTCTTTTTTCCCCCTCTCTTTCATGAGGTTGTTTAACTCTGAGAGAAGGGACCTGGTGGAGACTTCTAATTTAGACACTCTCTCTACAGAATGTCTCCACATAATGTGGTTTCTGCATCTGCTGCCATAGGAAGGCCTTCTAACGATGACTAGACAAGGCACAGATCTATGAGTATAGCAGAATATCATATGGGATCATTTCACTGACTTGTTTTTGTGCCAGCTGTGTTTGATTCTACCCTAGCTCTCTAGGCCACCCAAGTCAGTGTCAGGCATGTGCCTCAAGCTAAACAAGACATTGGTTGGCCACCCCCAGAGGTTCGGTACCACATTTGCCTTATCATATCTTGAAGGCAGGACAGACTGTAGGTCAGTGTTTTGTGGCTGCGTTGGTGTTCAGGTTTCTCTTTTGATAACCCGCAGAGAAGCCAAAGGCACTAGAATGTAGGGTGAAGGATCCACATAAGCACAATCTCGACCTCTACCGTCAATGAGCTGATGAGTTGTGTGGTGGTTACCCTTGGCTATGCCCCACCCTACACCCCTGCTGTCAGGTTTTGGATGTCCTAGCATCAGCCTGGGATGTTTGGAATCTCCCTGGAACCCTTTGGACAACAACTCAACCAAAATACAACTCAGTCCCACCACTGGACATCTTGCCCGACCACCAAAGATGGCAGGTTCAGTTATCATATCCTCTGTTACTAGGAGTCCTCACGAGAGTCACCGTCATAGGTTTGCAGGTATTTTCCCACTGCACTAGGTTTCTACACTGCCCCCTAATGTATCCCTAATTCCAACTTTCTCTCCCTGCATTATCTCCCTCCATGCCTTCACCACCACCTGATACCTCCTGCTCCCGTCCACGTCTGTACCCAAACTGCCTGCAAAACCTACTCAGTTTCCCCTTCCCAGGGAGATCTATGCATCCTTTCTAGAGTTCTCCTCTTTACCTAACAACCTCTCAGGCTGTGTGGACAGTAGCTTGATCGTAGCTTGATTATAATTTACTTAACAGTTAACAACCACTTAGAAGTAAATACATACTACATTTGTCATTCTGGATCTGGTTATCTCACTCAGGATGATATTTTTTTCTAGTTCCATCCATTTGCCTGTACATTTCATGATGTCATTTCTTTTTCAACAGCTGAGTAATATTCCATTGTGGGTACCACATTTTCTTTATCCATTCTTCAGCTGAGGGACATCTAGGTTGTTTCTGGTTTTTGGCTGTTATGAATAAAGCCACAGTGAATGTAGTTGAGCAACTTTCCTGGTGGTAAGCTAAAACATCCTTTGGGTATATGCCCAAGAGTATATGGGTATAGCTGGATCCTGAGATTTATCCCAATTTTCTGAGGAACTGCTGTACTGATTTCCATAGTGACTGTACAAGTTTGTACTCCTTCCAGTGAAGGACGAGCGTTCTCCATGCTCTGTATTCTAGCTAGCAGGAGCTGAGACTTGCGTTATTGATCTTAGCCATTTTGACAGGTAAGATGGAATTCTAAGAGTAGTTTTGATTTGCATTTCCCAGATGTCTAAGGACACTGCGTTCCTCAGCCATTTGCGATTCCTTTATTAGGAATTCTCTGCTTAGATATGTACCCCATTTTAAAACAGGATTATTTGTTTTTTTTTTAATATGGTTTCTTGAGTACTTTACATATTTTGCATATTAGACTTTTGTTGGATGCGGAACTGGTATAAATCTTTCCCCATTCTACAATCTACTTCTTGGTTCAATTGACATGTCCTTTGCCTTACACAATCTTTTCAATTTCATAAAGTCACATTTCTTAATTGTTGGTCTTAGTGTTTATGATATTGATATTATGTTCAGAAAGCCTTTCCTGTACCAGTTGGATTCAAGGCTATGCTTTCTTTCTCCTTTTCTCTCTCTTTCTCTTCTATCAGGGTCAGTGTGTCTGGTTCTATGTTGAGGTCTTTAATCCACTTGACCAAGTTTTGTTCAGGGTGACAAATATTGATCTGTTTGCATTCTTCTGCAGGCAAACGACCAGTTTTACCAGGACGATTTGTTGAAGATGCTTTCTCTTTTTCAGTGTGTTTGCTTTTTATCCAGTGTGGTTTCTTTATATTAAAAAAAAAAAACAGGTTTCCACAGATGTGCAAGTTTATGTCTGGGTATTCAATTGGATTCCATTGATCAACATGTCTGTTTTTATGCCAATACTTTGTTTTATTACTATGGCTTTGTATTATAACTTAAAATTTGGGATGGTTATATCTCTAGCAGTTTTTAAAAATTGTTCAGGGTTGTTTTAGCTATCCTGGGATTTTTGTTTTTCTATATGAAGTTGAGAATGGTCCTTGCAAGGTCTCTAAAAATTGTGCCGAATTCTGATGGAAATTGCAGTGTACTAATAGATTGGTTTTGATTGGACGGTGATTTTCACTTTGTTAATTCTATTGATCTATGAGCATAAGAGATCTTTCTATCTTCTGATATCTTCTTCAGTTTCTTTATTTAAACACTTGAAATTTCTTTCTTTCTTTATTTATTTATCTATTTGCACTCCAGATTTTATTCCCCTCCCATCCACTCTCCAACTGTTCCACATCCTATACCTCTTCATGCACAAGGATGTCCCCACTCCTGACTGCCCATCCATCAGACCTCTAAGCTCCCTGGGGCCTCTAGTCTCTTGAGGGTTAGGTGCATCTTCTCTGACTGAACCCAGACCCAGCAGTCCTCTGCTGTATATATATTGGGGACCTTGTATCAGCTGGTGTATGCTGCCTGGTTGGTGGTCCAGGGTCTGAGAGATCTCGAGGATCCAGGTTAATTGAGACTGCTGGTCCTCCTACAGGATTGCCCTCCTCCTCAGCTTCTTCCAGCTTTTCCTAATTCAACCACAGAAGTCAGCAGCTTCTGTCCAGTGGTTGGGTGCCAATATCTTCATATGATTCTTTCAGTTGCTTGTTAGGTCTTTCGAAGGACAGTCATGATAGATCCCTTTTTGTGAGTGCTCCATAGCCTTAGTAACAGTCTCCAGTCATACCAGCCTTTCACTTTTTTTTGGTTACAGTTACCTCATGATATTTTATATTATTTGAGAATTTTGTAAAGGGCATTGTTTCCATGACTTCTTTCTCAGTCTATTTTAGATAATTAAAATTTATCAAATATTGAAACTATTGTTATAAACAATGATTTGTCACAATCCTTAGTGGAAAGTTTAGACATATTTTCTTATAATGACAACTACTGAAAATGCACCAGATAATTAAACTGTCAAGTGTGCAAGTTAAATTTCCTACAGAAATTTGATTACTTTATGTCAGTGCAGCTTGGAACTGTTGCTAAGAGATAGCTTTTGTCACATGATAATTTGGTTTGCACTAAGAATGAACGCTCAGCCAAATGCTGACTATTCCTGTCTGAAACACCTGCTAGAATAGCCACCATGGTTGACACAAACCTTTTTTT
This sequence comes from Mastomys coucha, assembly GCF_008632895.1. Lineage (NCBI taxonomy): Eukaryota > Metazoa > Chordata > Mammalia > Rodentia > Muridae > Mastomys > Mastomys coucha. The sequence goes on from NW_022196900.1 coordinate 10,770,030, forward strand.
GAATTCTGTCATTTGATATAGTTTTGTACATTGGTAGAAATGTGTTTGATACATTTAGAGTATGATTCAGTTACTTGTGATATAAATGCCTTTAAAGAATATTTATAAATTGTATTTAGTTTTATTTATGGGTAATGTTTATGCGTGTGTGTGTGTGTGTGTGTGTGTGTGTGTGTGTGTGTGTGTTGGTCTGCTTGTTTGTATGTGCATCTTTTGCATGCAGTTCCCTCAAAGGCCAGAAGAGGGCATCAAATCTCCTGGAAGTGGAGTTACAGTAGGTTGAGAACCATCTGATATGGATGCTGGGTAGTAAACATGGGTTCTTTGGGAGAGCAGAAAGTGCTCTTAAATGCTGAATCATCTCTCCAGCCCATAATATGCCTTTCATTTATTATGGATTATCAGTACATATTAATTTAATTATTATTAATTCTATGTAATTGCATAACAGATTTTTATTTTATTGGACATTAAAAACCACCCTTATATGATTCTGCTCATTGCTTGCTACCTGAAATTGACCCCTTTAACATTAGAAATGAGATTAGCATATCTTTAAACGAGATTAGCATATCTTTAACCAGTATCTTGGTACATTTCCATTTCAGCACCTTATTTTGAAACTTGTGATCTACTAATTGTGATTAAGCTTTGCTGCAATGACATTTTATTTCACTCGAATTACGAGGAGAACATTAGTGTAATTAATTCTTTGTACCTCTCAAATCCTTGTTCACAGTGTGAAGCAATGAGAATGGAAAATTGAAAGTCTGGTCAGAGAGGCAGGTTAGTGATCAAACTTAAAGGCTCTCTGAGCAGTCTGGTGACTTCAGGGCCAGCATGACAAGTCCTTCACATACAGGGCAATGCATTTGCAGTAAGGCCCATGTCAATATGCTCAGAATATGCAATAACAAAGGAAGAATGGCTCCTTTTTAGTCTTTAGTGAATCCCTGTGAACACAGTTAGGCAATCATTGTCCTATATCATCAGATGGAATGGATGTGCTAAGCTTAAAGGCTATATCATAAGGAAATGCTAAGCTTACAGGCTATAATCACAGAATAATTAGTTCACTCAGTGTTTTATCATTTGCCTTTAAAGGGAAAATTTCACCAATTCCAAATTTATAGACTGCCACAAATCAAGGGGCAGAAGAGCAATTTCCTTATGTTATACCGGTTAAGAATGTGCTTTGCTCCAATCACAAAAGAACAAATACGGTATGCACTCTCTGATAATTGGTTATTAGTGCAGAAGTCTGGAGTACAGGAAGAACAACCCACATTCCACAAGGAACTCAAGAAGAA
>NW_022196900.1:10772018-10792701 GCF_008632895.1 Mastomys coucha
AAAAAAAAAAAAAAAAAAAAAAAAAAAAAAAAAAAAGAATGTGCTTTGCTGAGGTGGTCCATCTTCATCATTCTCCACCTTGGACATGGCTATATATCCGACATATTAATACATATGAATACATATTCTTCTGTTTAAATTTTGCATTCTGAATTTTGAAGAAAAGATTCGGGCCAGAACTTGCAAAACCTACTATATCTTTGTAGTACTAAAAACATAATAAATCGCTTTAATACGAGAGCCATAATGAATATACTGGTTGATGAATTTATTATTTTTTCTCCAATCTGGCAAATATATCCAGTCACATATCTGTGAGAACAGAAATATTAAGTATTAAAATATCTAAAGCAAAAGGATTAATAAATAATTTGAAATGCATGTTGCAGGCTTGCAAATGCTCTACTGTAGGACTCTGGAATGTTCTCTGGAATTATTTGTTGTTCATATATTTATTTTTAGCTTTATTTAGCATCTCTTGGCCTGATTTTGTATGATATTCTTGCATATTATGCCAAAAGCTTTTAGGCTTTAAAATGTGAAGAACCTCTTAAGATTATTATTGCATATCCCAGATGAAGTGAAAACACAAACCAGGACAGAGAAAATTGAGAGGAACTTATTTCCAAGAGAGGGGAGATGAGGAGAGGGATGGTAGAGAGAAGGAAAAGGAGACAGAGAAGGTGAGGGGGAAGGGAGGGAGAGGGAAAGGGAGAGGAAGAGGGAGGGGAGAGGGAGAGGGAGAGGGAGGGGGAAGGGAGAGTGAGGGGGGAAGGGAGAGGAGGAGGACACACATCCAGTCTTTATATCAGTTCAGCATCTTGAACGCTACACTTGATTTTGTTTTTAAACAATTTTTTGTCTGAGTTCTGGATGATGCCCATGCACAGCTCTCTTGTCTGTCTTCGCAGATTATTCAAAACCCCTCGGATCAAATCATTGTTTCCTATTCTAGTCCTTATGGGCTTATTTCCTTTGAAACAGAGCAGTGGTATCTTTTTGTCCTTTTTATTCAACTGTGTAAATATTTATTAGCATCTCGTTACCTAAGAAGCGTCTACCCAAAGCCTAGAATATGCTCCTTTTCGTTTCCTCTGCTTTCATGGGGATGGCATATTCTTCGTGAGATGCCCTTGCCCTCTGTCTTTGTTTGTGAGCTTGTGTTCTGCTCTCTTGCCTCCACTTAAGCATCCCTGATCTGCTTCATCTGATGTCCTGCCACAGTTTGTACATCTGTACATCTGATTATTTATTACATGGTACCCTCATGTTCGTTTTCTCATCTCTGCATTTCTGTTTGGGGACTTGATATTTTTGTTTGTTTGTTTGTTTGACAATAAATTCGTGAATACCATTGCTTAGAAAAACCGCAACTTAAAGTGAAGAGTTGTTTGTTGAATGAATAAGTGAGAAAGTAATGACAAGGAATTTAGATTCAGATGGAGAAGGGTGACCTTTGCTTGAGGAGGGTGACTGTTTTTTATGAGTCATTTTTCTTCCCATTTGACTAATATTATTTCTCTAAAGAAGCAAGAGCAATTATCTCCAGCTTTCCCATAAAACTGTATCTTTTCAGATGACAAATATCCTCTGATGTCAATCAGAAAAGTAGCACCTGAATGCAGAGGATTGACAGAATTGCTCAAGTGCACATGAGCCTGAGACATTCATTAAAAATACAAGTGAATCATGATACGCACAAACTCAGTGAGTACCAGGCATTTCTTTGCACCAAGGAAGGTTGTAGGGGAAATATTTATTATGTTTATAAATTATTCATAATTGAATTAAATGCTCAACACTGATATTTTCAAAACATGACTCAGTATACAAAGGTGTCAATATCATGTCAACCTACCAATTATTTTTCTGTTATACAAATTCAGTGTACTTGAACTGGAGTCATGACCTTGAAATTTCAGTGACTTATTAATTCTTTAATAAGAATCAGAAAAACTGAAAGAAGAAAAAAGAAAATTACAGTAAATAAAGAAGACAACATTAAGAAAGAAGATGGGCTGGGGAGAGGATAACTTGGTAATGTGTTCACTATGCAAGTGTGAGGATTTAAGTTTGATTATTGGCACCTATGCAAAATGGCTTGAGAACTGTAATCCTAACCACTGGGTAGTGGAGACAGGAAAATACCTGGGACCTGCTGTCCAGTCAGGCTGACTGAATTAGCAAGCTCTAGGCCCAGTGATAGACCCTGTCTCAAAAAGTAAGATGGAGAATTATTGACGACCACATCCAATGCCAGCCAATCTCTTGCTTCTATATGCATGTACATGAGAGCACACACACACACACACACACACACACACACACACATACTCACACACACACATGCACACTCAAAACAAACACAGGTGCACACACACATGCGCCTATCTCCACATGCAGGTGTGTACACACACAGAAAAGAAGAAAGGAGACAAGTAAAAGAAAGTGTTAGAAGTTTCATCAACATTTTATAAGATATAATAACATGCATATCATCATCACCATCAGTTATTCACAAGGAATCAGGTTTCTGTTGAGTTTAGAGACCTGGCACAGAGATAAATAAAGGACAAGAGGGACAACTACACTGTAAAGCATCCTTTCTTCTTGCTTTTACTTTCTAGTTTGCCTCTTGGTGCATCTGCTGGAGCCATACAAGGTGCTGAACAAGCTTGCAGAGTGCATATTGTTAAGGACCAAAATGAGTTGCATCCATAACTACCTTTGGAAGTGCTTGGCACCTTTCTGCCATTCTCACTCCTGTGTTGTCTCCTCAGTGGTCTTATTCTATAACCTGCATCAGCAGTTTCTCTCCTCCCTAGGACCTCCTTTAAGCTGGCAGATGTTTCAAATATTATCTGTATACTCCCTTTGGCCTCTCTTCCATATTCATCCTTTTTATTTTTCTGTACATAAATTTGTGATTTGTTCAGATACACTTATAATTTATATTTCCTCAATCTACATTTTTCTTGTCAATCAGAATTTCAGATTCATCATAAAACAACTTTTATTTAAAAAACCCGATGATCAAGCCTTGACTGTTTTCCATCTACAAGCGCCTTCATCCTCCAGTCCTCTCCATTCTAAGGCCTTGCTTTCTTATCTGACCAGCTGACTCTTCTTAGTCTCTTATTTCTCTACATGTTCTGTGTGCACAGGGCTCTGCCTTTGACTTTTACTTCCCAAAACTTTACATATAAGCATCTGTTTGTTCTTGACCTGAAGACTGCAATATTAAAATACACCTAAGTTTGCGTCTCCTTTGTTCTCATTAGCTTTCTGAAACTTAGCAAGTCCACAAATGTCTCCAGTAAACCCTAAGAAATTAGCTGGACGTTTCCCTTTCAGCACACCACTCCTTAATTCACCAATAAGTTCTATTTACTAAAAATACACCTTGAGTTTAATCCTCATCTCATTTCCTCTAGAATAAGCCTTTATGATCTGTCACTTGGACTAAAATGTGACGGAATAAATCATTCTACAGTTCTGCCACTGTCTGACCAGCACTCTGTTAAATACACAGAGAACACGTAGAGTAGTATATTATTTTCCAAATTTTGGAGTGCAGATAGAAATCAGTGCTAGAGTGCTTTCCAGGCATATATAAGGCCTTTAAAACTTTGTCTACAGTGGCCTGGGTCCTGCCTACTGCTTTAACACTCCTCATTCCAACCATGTGCTCTGCTAGCTATGGTACTTATGCTTCCTTCAGTCTTAGTTTTTTTGTTTTTTTTTTTTTTAATTCCTTTTACTTCCTCTTGGGGCATTTTTCTCTCCTATTGCTTCATGGCTGATATTCTCAAATTTCAGAACTGTCCATCCTAATGTCAGCATCCTCCCTCTGGAGCACTCATCACCAGATCCAATACTTTTCTTCATATTGGTGTAATTTTGCCTTCCTCAGAATCCTGGCCAACAACTGAAGTTACTTTCCTTTGTTCTCTGTGTGTTTGCTAGACAATTTCTTGCTACTGAAATATAAGATCCTAGAGGTTCCAAACAGTTGATCCTTATGTCTCTCCAGGGTCTGGGACAATGTCCTCTAGCATTTAGTGGGTGACTCAGGATACCTTTTTGTATTAACACTTATCTTTTTCCTGAAAGATTCACCAACATGCCTCAGTAGGGAAAAATCGTATCTTAGAAAAGATCCCAATAGAATTGAATTTACTGTTATCATCATTTGAGAATTTACTATTAATTATTGTTGCTCTGTCCATCTACCCCTGCTTGGTGTCCCCTCTGCCTCTACTCCCAAACTTCCTCTTTTATTTCTCCCTATTGCACTAGACTGTATGTAGGTCTCTTAACCTCTCTGTCTAAACATTTACCTCCATCATGACTCTATTTCTATCTCTGTCTCTTGTTTAAATACAAGGTTTAAAGGTCCTCTTTAAATGAGCATAGTAATGGCAAGTAACTGCATTTACTGAATATTAGAAACCATTACCATCATATGCAACAGCTTGCTGCTGTGTCTAATGTCTTAAAAATATGAGACATTTTAGTGATTATTATTTTTGGGAAAAAAAAAACTCATTATGGCACAGCTCTTTGCTGCAAATTGGATCTCCTGTGGATCCAATCATGCCTCCTATAATGTTCTTATGTTGAATTTCAGAGCAGAACAGGGCTAGTCCTTCCATATCTTAATGTCATATTATACAGAGATACAACTTAATTCTCTGATATTTGCGATTCTATTTACTTCCAGAGAAACTCATATTTCTAAGTAATATATTTTAGATGTATTGAAGCCCCATGGTGTGTCAGCATATTGTAACATAGTTTGTAGTATACAAGCAGAAGTCAGAAAATAGATACATCCCTTTACTTTAAAGAGTCAAGAGGGAAGCATGAATTAATTATATATTATTAAAACAAAAGCTAATGTATACTAGATGATCAGTTTATGGTATCCCAGCCTGGGGTTCAAATCTTTTACATAGTTCTATTTCATAGAAGAAGCAGCTAAAGTACCATGACTGGGAAGAAATGAATATGTGATTGAAATTCTGGTTCTAGCAGCCATGCTTCTAATCAATATATGTTTTACTGAACTTCATTAAAAACTCAAAGACAAGAACCATTTCAAGTAAGCTTGTCACCATAAGCACTGTGGCTCTATGGTAAGGATGATAAAGGTGCGCATGCCAGAGTATGCAACACCAGGGAAGCAGTCTTTAGGTGTTACAGCTGCAGATGATTTAATTAATTTGAGTTTTGTTTTCTTAGCCCTTTTCTGGCCAACCTCAGATTTGCTTAAACCCTCTTTGCAAATATATGGAGAGGTTCCTCATCAAGAACTTGGTAATTAATGGATATTTCCGACCTTTCCACTACCTGTGATACAATCAGTCTTTACTGTTGAACAACTCAGCGCAAGGCCAGAACAAATGTCTATGATTTAGATGCATGTGAACAATTGTGTGGGTGGCTATGGTCTGCCTTCAGGATGAATGTGAATTTCTGACACCTGCCACGGTAATTCTAATGTGAACAATATTAACCCTGATTATCTTCTGACCTGTTCTAGCTCCTTGTAGTCAAAGCCACAATTTGGAAAGAAATTAAAATTGTTTAAGGACATCATAATCAGATTATGCAATCAGGGCACCGGAAACCCTGACATGATTGCATTAAGCCATTGACACTTATGTAATAAACCATTTCAGGGAAATTGTGTGTCTCCTGTTAAGCCTCCTTCCTGTGTATGTGGTCTTACACTTAGATGTACTAACAGAGAAGGCCACCGTTGGTCCTTTCAAAGTCACAGCTTGTTTAATATCCAGATGGGACAGGAAGCTTCAATTTGTTCCTTGGACTAAGATTTCATTATCCATCTCAGTGCTTATCTAAAAATACAGAATGTCGCACACAAGGAGAGAGAGAGAGAGAGAAAGAGAGAGAGAGAGAGAGAGAGAGAGTTGTCAAATGATCAAATTATATAGCCTTTAGAGTCCAAGTAGATTGATCCACTCTCCCCTCCTCTCACTTGTAGATGAAGCTCACAGATTTCAGAGAAGAAATCAGACGCTTGTAATGAGGTGGTGCAACTAAAGCATCAAATAAGAAACAAGAAACATCCTGATCGAAATTATTCAACAGTAGCTAGAATTTGCAAAAGATGCCAGTGTCTCTCAGGACAGCAAACAGTCGTCATGCTGAAATGTCAGCTGTGGAAATAGTAGGTAAAAAAAAGGCAGTGCAAAATTTCCCAGCAGTATATTTTGTCTTTGGAGTATGGCATTGCACACAATAGTCCATAAGGAGCCCCAGGCTTGTTTGCTACATCAGCAGGAGTGCCCTTGCTTCCCTGTCTATGCTAATTGTGTAATGGACCAAATTGGAGACACAATGGGCAGCTTAATTTATTATTACCAATTGGTATGTATGTCTAATAAGGCTAAATGATGGAACTGAAAAGCAGCTTTTCTACACCCATACCGGACTGCTCTTTCTTTGTGCTTTATTGTCCTGGCCCTGAGTGTCTTTGGCATAGTCAAGAGGATGTTTGGTTGATCTAGTGATGCTGTCCCTTTAAAATATTTCCAACAGGTACCTCCTCAGGAGAAATGGACACAGATGGGAATCATGTTATTTAAAAATGCATGCTAAAAAATTTATGTCTGTATTTTTGAGTATGGTTTCTGCATTTTACAGTTCTCTGAAATGACATGTGTATGTGTCTAGAATGTTGAGAAAACATTAAGACAATTGTTTTTACCACCAACCGAGGTGAGATATAACTCATCCGTAGAATTTAGGATTTGTGAATAGTAAAGTTTTGCTTCATGGAATATGGTTGCTTTTTCATCACTGTGGGGGATTGGCTCCAGAACTCCATGTTGGCACTAAAATCTTTTCATGGATTCTCAATCCCCTTATATAAAAGGCTGTAGTGTTTGCTTGTGCCTGACAGCATCATTCTGTATTCTTTGAGGCATTGCTTGATTACTTACAATGTCTAGTTCATGTAAATGAATATTATACAGTACTATTAAGGGAATAAGGATTTTAAAAGCTTGTACACAAGTTGTACAGACATGATTTTCCTTTTCAAATTCTTTTTGGTCTGCATTTGGCTGAATTCACAGATGCGGAACCACAGATATAAACAGACAATGGCACTCCCTCTTCGAAGCCTCTGCAAAGAGGCCTTGTTCTGTAATGCCTCCTGTTTCTTGTTTCTGCTGGGGAGGGGAGTGGAAAGGAACACAAAGTCAAGTTACTCGTGTTTCCTTGTTAATTCTCTGCCAAGTTTTTCTTCTATTCACCTTGCTTAATATTAGATGAGGAAAATGTTAGATCCAGGAGGTCAAAGTTGTCGGGGTAGCTTATAGAGATCATAAATGTGCAGGAGGCAAGTGGAAGGAGCAGGGGAACATGCTGCCATTTGGTGGGGGCATGTGGGATGAGTTACTTGAGAATGAAGTAGTTTTTACTCTTAAAGATCCTGAGGCCACACAATGAGTGGCTGCTGATGCAGTCAATGAACTCTTGATTAACTAAAGCATCCCAGTGCAAGGTTCAAAGAGTAAATAATACTATATGGTTTTCAAAGATTTAAAAGTATTTATCATGGACAATGTGTTTTTCAACGTTGGGGAACATGGTTTAACATGGTTTTTTAAATTATTTCTTTTATTTTGAGATTATAATATAATTGTATCATGAGATGATGCCGTTTGTGGTAGTCTTATAAATAAAGCCAACTGAAACACATTTTCCCCATTGGCTCTAAGGGCATTTGATGGCATTTCTCAGTTGCAGTGGGAATGGAAATCTCTGTAAGGACACAAAGATAGAGTCTTGTGATGAAAACCTTGAAATCAGTTCAACATCATAGATATTAATGAGTCCTAAAAAACATATGTGTGGTATCTACCAGGATAAAAGTCTGTCTACATTATAGCCAATAATGAACATTTTGGCTTAGATATCTAGAATTACATTCATTATGCTTTTGTGTAAAGGCACAAATCTTCAAAAATAACAGAACAGCGATTTGTCTCACAGTTTTCCATGTTGAGCCTGACACTTACAGCAAATGAACAAGAATCTAGCCCTCACAGTATGAGGTCCACACTGTCTCCCAAATGTTTATTAAAAGTCCCTGAAGTAACTTTGCAGACTCTCACATAAAATTTTGCAGTAAATCTCTGATATATGAATGTGTCATATAACACATTTTATGAAAGTCACATAATAGTAGAAGGCTCAAGATTGAATTTTTAACTGTTGAAAATGTTTTTAAAAGCCTTTGCAAAGGGTTGAAATGCTTATAACACAGGCAATTTTAGATGCTCCCATGACCCTTGGCAGTGGACTCTTCTGTTAGCAGCCTGCTCATATTTTCCTAGCCATAACCTAGATTCCCATCCTTCATATTTTTCTCTTTTAAATTGATTTTTCCCTCCTAGGAAGATATGTTGCTTAGCATTTCCAGAGTCTGGGCACGAGTAAGGTAAGCTAAGAGTAAATATGTTAATATATCTTAAAGGTCAAACAGGTCTCAGAGAATTCAAAGCATCTTTTTCAGTAACAAACGAGATAAATTACTTACCCATTTCACATTTTAAGAAGCTTTAAAGGATAAACCGTTTATTAAAACAGGTACAGCTTTGCCTTAGGGCATCTCTGCTAGAATACTTTTTGTCTTGTTGAGGTGGAAGATCATCATGGTCAAAGTCACAGGACGCCCAGACTCTGTTGTGATTTTGTGGAGAGGGACTAGACTCGACTCGATGTCAGGAAAGGTCCTTTCAGTTCTTACTGGAGAAATAAATTACTGAAGGCTAACTGGCCTAATTAGAAGCTTGGGAGAGACTAATGGTTTGCATATGTTTTGCTCCCGTCAGCACCCACGTGAGGGCTTGGGCTGTGGAGAGCAGTTTTGAGAGACAGGACTTAGTAGAAGGTGTTCCATTTTGGAGATGAAGCCTTCATGAATGGATGAAAACCCTTCTCTTGCAAGGGAACTATTGCGACCACCAGCTTTGTTCCTATGAGAGCGAGCTATACTAAAGCAAGACCCCCTCTCAGGTCTGTCTCTTCTGGGGTGTTTTTGCTTGCTCCTTTGCTAATGCTGTGGATAGGTAGAGCACGAGACCTTGTGAGAACTTAAGCGCCTGTGCCTGCCTGATCTTAGATTTTCCCAGGCTCCAAAACCATGTGGTAAAACAAGCCTCGTTTTCTATATGAATGATCCAGCTTTGAATGTTCTGCTATTGTAACAGAAAATGGACTAAGGCAGGAGGTGATAGCTTTTAACCATAGTTGTGTTATGGCATTTGAGAGTTTTGTGACTAATGGTACATTGGTAACAAGAAAGTCCACATTTTTATTCATGTCTACAGGATTCCCCAGGGAGTGACGTGCTATCTTAACTTCACATTGCATTATGATTTTAGTTATGAAAGAATCTGTTAGGGAAAAGAGAAAGGGCATTTTATGATCTATCAACAGAGCTGCATAACGGGCCTTTCAACAAGTATAATTTAGTCACGTCCAACACAAACTACTCTACATACGACTGTTCTTCTTTATTGCTTTCTGAATTGGCTTTTATGGAAATCCTTGGTTTTGGAAAACTATAAATCATTTCTAGAAATACCAAGAAATAAAGTTTAAAACACTGGCAGTGTTAGTCCAGGAACTAAGAACTGGACAGGTAGTTATTTATGAAGTTAAATGATAATTGCAGAGGTGAATGGAAAGCATGAAGCTGAGAAAACTAAGGCTTTCAATCTACAAAACAAAACAAACATGGAAAACAGACAAAAACATTTTATAATCTAATAATTTTTTTCCATCCCTAGAATTTTATTATTAGGTCTTAGACATAAATACAAATTAACTCCAAACACTGTTTACTGATGTAGGGAGAATGCCAAGTATATGCAATTATTGGTTATTATTGGCAAACATAAAAGGATGTATTGGGGTTTGACAGATAATTGATGGCCAAAGTCTATATTAAAAACAATTTAATCATTTAGGCAGAGATACCTACTTGTCTAGAGATCTGTAGTATGATCATACTTCCCAGTATCATTCTGCCCTACAGATTCATGCTATTAACTTAGGGATATCTATTTATGCCAATGTTGTACAGTCAGATGGCTGCTTTCCTATGAAATGGGCTACAGAGGGTACTCCATTTCTAGAAATCTCTTCCTGATAGGAAGATTCTTGCTAATGAATTACAGGGGCATTTCCTGATACAAAGTCCATTGGTATGGTTCTAGGCAGCCTAAAAGATATAACACATGCTCAAAGCCTCTGGGGGTGGTGTGGGAAGACTCTCTAAAAAGTACCAGAGACCTGGGAGGTGGGAGGTGAGAGACCCTCAGGACTCAGTGGGGATGACCTTAGCCAAAATGCCCAACTGTGGGGAGAGGGAACTTGAAAAATTCACCTCCAGTAGGTAGACAGTGCCTCAAGTGGAGGGACGGGGTTACAAACCCACAGTCAAAATTTCCGACCCAAAATTGTTCCTGTCTAAAAGAAATGCAGGGGCAAAAATGGAGCAAAGACTGACGGAAAGGCCGTCCAGTGACTGATCCAATTTGGAATCCATCTTATAGGGGAGCACCAAGGCCTGACACCATTGCTGATATTAGGATGTGTTTACAGACAAGAGCCTAGCTAGCATGGCTGTCCTCTAAGAGGTCCTACCAGCAGCTGACTGAGACAGATGCAGATACTTACACCCAACCACTGGATTATAGTCAGGGACCCCTATGGCTGAATTAGGGGAAGGACTGAAGAAGCTGAAGGGGAGGGCAACTCCATAGGAAGACCAGCTGTCTCAACTAATCTGGATCCTTGGGAGCTCCCAGAGACTGAGCCACCAGCCAGGCAGCATACATGGGCTGGTCTGAGACCCCAGGCACATATGTAGCAGAGGAATGACTGGTCTGGCCTCAGTGGGGAAGATGTGCCTCATCTTGTAGAGACTTGAGGCTTCAGGGAAGGGGGATGCCTGGTGGGAGGGGGGAATTAGAGGTAAGGGGGAAGAGGAATTGGAGGTAAGGGGGAGGAGAAATTGAATGAAGAAATGTGGGAGGGGAGACTGGGATTGCTGGCAATGCTGGAATGTAAGTAAATAAAACAATAATAAAAAGAAATTGTAAAGGGGATTTCATTTTTGAAAAGTCATGATAGGTAATATTTCTTGACCACAATATTAAACAGGTGATTTCTGTTACTTTCTACCGATTATTTCTCTTACCCTTTCTTCAAATTCAATGAGGTTGGTCTTAATATTGGTGTCATCTGGATGAGAAAGCTTAGGCTAGAGGGACTTAATGACTTACAGCACTGCCTTTGGCTGCTAATTGAGAAGATGGGATATGAGCCAAGGCAATCTGACTCATCTGGCTCTTCCTGCCTTCAGGGAGGGCTTCTCTGTCCTTCAGTCATTCAAATGGAGGACTCACTGTACTGCCTGTATCAATCGGATTCTGTTCTTATGAGAAAGCTCCAATGTGTTTTGATCGCTGTTTTCTTCTTAGCCCCTTCATTCCTTCATCTAGACAGAAACTGCATCTCCACGAATGAGTACGTGAGAGGTTTAATTACCACAGGAAAAGCACCCCGGGAGGCAGCAGATTCAGAAAGCACTCCTGAAGAATACAGACTGAGAGTTTTAGAAAATATACTTTACTGGTTCTGGTTTATTATTCTCAGCCAAGAAGGTGTGTCAGAAACATCCAAGAGATTATTTTGTGTTGGTATTCGGTCTAAATTCCATCCTCAAAGTTCCTGCTAGCAGCCAGGCATGCTCCTCCACACAGTTACCTGGCAACAGCCAGGTAGGCTTGACCCAATATAAGGGCTTTCTTGGCCCCTCCTCTATCTTACCCTCCACTCCTGCGTGCCTCTTGCCCCCTTACTCCCCATTCTCTTCCCCCCTCTCTCCACGTGGTCATGGTGGCCTCCACTTATCTACACTTTCCTTCTCTTTGCCTTTCTCTGCCTCTGCTACCCTCTTAACTCCCCTCCCCATACCCTAAATAAACTCTATTCTATACTATATGGGTGTGTGTCTGGTCCCTTATGGGAACCAGAAGCCTCTGCATGGGCCTGCCGGAGCACCCCTTCCCCCACACCCAGCCAGAACATATTCTTATAGCTCTTTCTCTTTTTATGATCACAACAGTTTGCATATGTAATCCTACACATCCTGAGATTTTGAACCACAAGGTCGAGGGCAGGGTCTAAGTGTGTACTGCAGGAAGATGATGGACAGACAGCAGAGTTGGTTAACAGTGATGCGGATGTCGGCTGGATTTGCAGTCACACTCCAGGCCTGATGACTACACTTTGATTTAGGTGATGTCCAGAGCAAGTCAGAGCACACCTGTGCTTATCAGAAGGCGATTCAGCCAGTGTATAACTGAGTCCACAATAAGGCAACTGACAATCACTTTAATTCACTTACGGACAAACAGACTTATTTTTATATATGAAGACTTATTATTGTTTAGACAATATGTATAGACTTATTATTGTTTTAGGGGAAGAGCCCTTCTCTCAGCCCTCCTGAATAAAGACTAAATTAGCATATGCAGAAGATACAGAAGAAAGCAAAGAGAATGGAAGTTACATTATGAAGACAAGTTTCTCCAGAGCCAAAAGAGACGAACCTGGCATTTAGAGGCAAGCAGGCTAATTTGACTTTTATGAAACATTAAAAATTTACAAGAGAACCTGCTGCAGTAGGCAATAATAATAGGGTGAACTGAAAGGGGATAATGGTAAGGAAAAGACATGGAAAAATAAAAACCTAGTAATAGATTTCAAGCCACGCCTGGAAAGTAAGCTCCATGAAAATCATCGCAAAAGCACAGAATGAGTGATAGAGAAGGCAAGACATAGAGAACCTCCCAGGACACAGAATAAAATGATCAACAATGATGAATGGCAAGAGAATGGAAGGGCGGCTGCCAGCTAGTACTGGATTTCTATTTTATTCATGTACTTCAATGCATCATTATATCAAGTTTCCTCTTTGACCTTTCAAAAAGATTCTGCATTATCTAGTTAAGCACAGAGTTAAGGATTATGGTTCACCTGAACAGGAAAAAATAACTAAAATTAAAACACAAATCAATGTGATAGCTAAAGAAAAAAATTTCCAGGCTTAAAAATTCTCCACTTGATAGAAATAACATTCTTGTCAAAGCCCTTGATAGCCAACTATACATAGATTCTGGCTTAAGTCTTTTAATAAAAAAGTTTGTCGAGCATTCAGGAAGAAAGAAAATTAAAAAGGTAACCTTCAACAAGATAAATATGAATACCAAGGGCTTCTCATTTCTGCTACATTAAATGCCCAATGACAGGAAAGTGATATCTAACTGAGTTTGTTTGGAAAAGAATTTTATGCCCTGTCAATCTGTCTTTTATTTGTAAGAAAAATAGCACAGACACACTGGGACACATAAGGATGCTGAAAATATGCCACTCATAAACCTCCCACTTTGAAAACCATCACTGGAAATATTCCAATTAGCCAGTATTTATTTCCCATTTCAGGAATTTACCATAAGCCATTAGTCTGCAAAGTGTACAAAGCACTGTGAGCAAAGGCCTTGACTGTTGAACATTTTCAGATTACAACCCCCACCCCCACCCCAAGACAGCATTCCAGGCACTGGCCATAGACTGGAATACTGTATAGTTAATAGAATAGCACTAACAGAGAGCTTTTCAAACCATGTGAGACAACTGATCTGTGCAAGGCTCTGAAGAGAAATTGCCTAAGCTTAGAGAAAATATTCTATAGAAGAGAAGCTGTAAGAAAACCGGGCTACTAAAAAATGGCTTCCTCTGGATCTTCAGATTAAGAACTCTTCCTCCAAGCTTTCACATTTTATTGATTTTATAACTAGCAAACAATCTGCAAAATAGATGAATAAGTGTGATTTACTTGCAGTTGCTGGGCAATCATAACACTTTCATGATACAATGAAAAAAGAAAAGCAAATATAATCTTATTTAACACTTTAATTTCATTCATTCATGAGGCAAATATTTGAACGTTTTTTATGTACAGGGTAGTAATTCAGCCCCTAGATTATAAGGTAAAATATGACAAAAAACTGAAAGTTTGTGGAGATTAAAAACATATATACATGACAAATATGGGAAAGCAATGTGTGTCATAGTGGTGAGATTATTAGTCAATTAAGATTTTATCATATTTTAATAGTTTTTAAATTTTCAAATTTTGTTTTATGTTTATGGCTGTTATGTCTTTATACTACTTGTGTGTCTGGTGCCCACAGAGATCAGATGGGATTGGATCTTCTGGAACTGTAGTTACCAGTGATTGTGAATCCCCTGTTGGGGCTGGGAATTGAAAGTGGATCCTCTGGAAAAGCATCCCCTGCTCTTAATAGTTCAGCCACATCTTCAAAATTTTTTACAAACCTATATTTTAAAAGTGTGTGTGTGTGTGTGTGTGTGTGTGTGTGTGTGTGTGTGCCAAGAGGTTCAGTCTTGTTCACCAGGTTAGGCATCTTGGGAGCTTTTGGAGATTCGCCATTCTGTTCTTCCAATCTCTGTCGGACTGCTGTCATCACAGGTGTATGCTGCCACACCCAGCTTCATGTGGATTCTAGGGATTCAAACTCAGGTCCTCACACTCATGGAACAAGCGATTTAGCTCACAAGCCGTCTCATTAGTCCTATATATATTTTTAAATAACATCATTGTTTTCACAATATTTTTTTTTTTTTAATTCAAGACATGCCACTGTTGAGGCAGCTTTCCCAGACCATTGGTGTCTTGCACATAAACAAGAGTTCTAGACATTTTTGCACAGGATTTGTAATTACTGGAGAGTAGAGGAAAGAAAATAAGTGATGAGGGCCAAGGGCATTCATGTATTCTAAAATTACATTTTGCAAAAGGCTTGAACCACTGTCATGTTAATTATTTCATGGTTGAAATGTTAACAGTTTTCTAAACAAAACAAAACACCACCATGATAATTAAGGGAGTTTGTCAGCCTTTTGTCGTGAACTTGCTTTTTTTTTTTTTTTCTTTTTTGGAGCCTGTTGGGGTTTTACTGTGAGGCTCAACAAAAAAGTAAATAAAGTGTTTAGAATATATTTATCTGTTTATGTACTTATGCATTTATTTATGCCTTTTGTGGTTCTGGGTTGAGCAAAGAGCCTTCATGCTAGACACATATATACCTTCACTTGGAAGGGTATTAAGGGATGCAGAATGAAGGCTGTCTACCCCAGCTATGCCCACAACGGAATCTTAAAGATCTTACTAATGACATAAATGAGTTGGTTTCACCTAGTATTTGAAGTGTGAATGAAATGGTTTATACGAACATTTAGCTCCAGCTCTTTCTAATTGTTTCACAGTACTTCTAGTAACTAAAGAGCCATGCCGTCTCCTACTCGACAGGTGGGATAGGTGAGGCTTGTCTGCTGCACATGCCTTGACGTTCCCTAGACCAGCCATGTTGAACTAGCCTGCACAGTGGTCAGAAGACTTGACGTTGCTTTTAAAAACGGTGTCTTCCTTCAACTCTCATTAGTTCCATTTCTGTTCCCAGGGAGCCCTCCTTCTATCCCACTGTCATAGTGTGTGTTTGTGTGCAAGAGATTTGATATTATTAAGGCTGTTTTACAGAAGCATGTACACCATACCAGTTGCTGCACCTTTGAAGAAAACATCTCTTTCCTCTATTTAACTGCTGTGAGTTTAAGAATATTAAAGCCATGTTATGTCTAAAAGTCAATGTTCTAATACTCCCTACTTTGAAAACATGTGTGTGTATGATATAAATACATACATGCATAAAAATGTTATAATGAGGCCCATTATCACATATGATTAATATGTTCAAATAGAATATAAAATTTAAAAACATATTTTGAAAAGACGAGGGTAGGAGTTTTTTTTTTTCATTGAAAAAATTCAGTCTGATATACCTAAAGGATGCTTTATCCTACCACAGAGGCACTTCTCCGTTGCATTCACTGCTGTTCTATTCGTAATAGCCAGAAATTGGGACGAACTTAGATGTTCCTCATCAGAAAATGGATAAAGAAAATGTGGTACATCTATACATACAATGGAGTATCACTCAGCCATTAACAAAATGAGGTCATGAATTTTCAGTAAATGGATGGAATTAGGAAACTTAAAGAGAAATATGGTACATAATTGCTTATGCATAGATATTAGCTGTTAGGTCAATGATAACCAAGCTACAATCCCATAGAACCAAGATGTTAGGGTTAGAGTAAGGAACTAGGGTGAACAGATAGTTCTCCCTAGGAAAAGGAAATAGAATAGAAAGTTATTATTGGATGCTGGGTGGAATGGGAGGATAAAGTGTGCAGAGGGAGGGGGTAGGGGAACAAGGGAGAGAATATGAGGAGAAACATAAAATTAAGAATTACTAGAAGTACCCCTCAAGTGTGGAAACCTAATAAAATGGAAGCTTCCTAAAATACTTGCACATATGAGACCACCTATCTGAAATCACCAAATAATGGGAGAGACAACTCCCCAACTGGCCATATCTTGTCATCAAACAAAGCTTCCGGTACTAAGAATAGGTTGCATATAATTGAGATGTTGGCTAAAGCAGTCCTATGAGTCTCCCCAAACAACCCAGGTTATTACCAAGGCTATATTACAGAAAATAACACCTAGATAGCTCATTCAACATGGAGGAGTCAAACTAGTGCCTACATAGAACCTTCTATGTTCTAGCATCTTTAGTACAGGAAGACACTCTATATGCTACCAAAAGAGAAACATAAACACCAACCCAGTCACAAGCCCTTGAATTAACAAGGGTATCTTACCTGCAATCTATGCTAGTACAACAGTGGCACAAAGCTTTTGGGAGTAACCAACTAATAACAGATTTGACTTAAGACCCACTCCATGACATGGAACCTACTCCCAACACTGCTTGGGTAACCAAGAATCTGAGACTAGATAGCCTAGGAATTTAGCATAAAACCAAATACTACTGTTCTAACAAAATGTAGTGATAAAATGATTCCTAATGACATTCTTTTTTTTTTTTTTAATACTCATAGATCAGTTCCTGTTCAGCTGTCATAAAAGAAGCTTCCTCCTGTAGCAGATAGGAACAAACATGGAGATACAGAGGCAGATATTATCTAGAGAATGAGAGACCTTGGAACACTCAGCCTCCCAAAGGATGTCTCCACCAAATCCCTCCCCTCGGGGCTCTAGAAGCCCTATGGAAGAGGAGGCAGAAAGAGTACATGAGTCAGAGGGGATGGAGGACACCAAGTAAACAAGGCCCTCTAAATCAACATGAACAAGGCATATATGAAGTCACGGAGACTGAAGGCCCTCTGCATATATAGTATAGCTTCCAGTTTAGTGATTTCATGGGATTTCTGAGTGTGCAAACAAGTGGGTGTCTGTTTCTTGTGCCTTCTTTTGAACTCTTTTTCTTCTGTTTGTTTTGTCCAGTTCTAATGCATTAGATTTTGTTATATCATATCATATCATATCATATCATATCATATCATATCATCTTTTAGAAGCTTATTTATTTTCTAATGAGAGTCAGAAAGGAAGTGAACTTGGGTGGGATGGAAGTGGGGAGGAATTGGGAGAATTAGAGAGGGGAAAATAGAATCAGGATATATTATGTGAATAAAGAAATATTTTCAATAAAAAGGGGGGAATAAAGAAAACTTCATCCTGTCTTCCCTCAGGAAGTCAGACTATCTGGCCGTGTTCCTTATGAACAACAGCTGGTTGAAAGCTGAGTGATGGTACTGGCTTTCTCCTGGTACTTAAAACTTTGATCCTCCCTTCAGTATGATCTGAGGCTATTTTTCATATTTTCATTACCTTCTTGGCCTCTAAAAGACATCTGAATGTGAGATCTCTGACCTGTGCCATTAGTTCTCAAACTTTATTGTGCATATATGAACCGCTTGGGAGAATTTTATTTTAGAAATGCAGGTGTGAGGTCATAGCATATCATTTAATAGAACACATTGAGACAGAAAATTCTACATGTTAAAAATAACCACATGTGCTTTCATTGCGGATGATTCCCAGACACATATTGTAAATCACTTTAGATGAGACTCTTAGAATAGTGTGGACTCAGAGGGTGATACTCTGAATCCCCTGTGGACATGATCTCCTGTGAAGCTGTTTTATAGATAGATTTTGAGGCTTCAACCTCAGGGGTGTGGATGTGAGTATGGGAGACAGGATTTGAAGCTATCTGGATGCTGCTCACATACAGATTGTCACCTCTCATAGAGGTGTCATGCATAGTGACAGACAGGCAGCGAGCAGGATGGGAAGCCAGGAGCAGAGTTGGCTAATAAACGCCAGATTTGAACTTTTGTCTGATTTGTTTGACAGCAGATGACAGGTGGCAATACCAGCCTTTGTCTTTTCCACTGAGAGTTATTTCCAGTATCTTTTCCTTTTTATCCACTTGACTTTATCTAATTTGAAGGTCAGAAATTGTTGGCTACAACAAATACAAAATGTTGTATTTGGCTTACGGGAGGGAACAGGCATTCAGGAAAAGTATTGGCTAAAAGATGTGAGAAAATACAACTTTCCTATGATTTGTGGTCTATGGGAAGTTTGAAAAACAACTTGGAAAATGAAGGCAGCACAAAATGTTTCGCAGGTTAATAAGAACAGGCTTATTACTTTTTCCGACGTCAGTTTTTCCAAGACTATATTCATTTTCTTTTTTGACACCTGACCATCTATTTCCAGTGGTCTTGAATTCTGTCCACAGGAGTGAGCAAGGACTCTCTTTTGAAATACAGGACACTTTCTTAGCTTCGGCTTGGGAGACAGTAGTTTCCATGGCAATTTCTTACAGTTATTGCATTAGAAGAGTGCCACCAATTCAGTCAATTAATAATCGTGAGGCATCTATCATGAGCTACACACTTTGCAAGGGTTCAGTCCAGTGGAAGAGAAGGACTCAGTACTCATGAATGACTACATTAGTGTGCAACATAAAGAGTAAAATTTATAAGGTAGAAAAGTCACATAGGAATAAAAGTGATTCATTGCGATAAGGGAAGGGTGAGTTGGGCTCCCTGTGCAGAAGAGGTGAGGTGTGAGAAGTTGGAAAGCTGCACAAGAGTTTCAGCAAAAGCAAGGGGACAGAATGAAAGGTTGGTCATGTGGCAACTGTAGAAATTGCTGGAGAACAAAGTGAGAGTTCGTAGCAAGAAGAAATGAACAGAGTTGAGCAGGAAGGAGGTGCCAAAGGATCTTCAAGCCTACCTGAGCTGATTAAAATTCTTCCTATAGGTTAGTATTTGGCAGAGTGTAGGCGGCTCCTGGGATGATTTTGGGTTGTTCAGGGACTTGACATTAAATAACACTGAATCACAGAGTGAGAAATTTAATCCCTTTTCAATTAGCATTTAACCCAGCTGTTTAGCCAAGGAGAAAGCATCCATTTGGTGTCAGTATGTCTTACAGTTCTTCAGCAGCTGGAACTTTCCTTTTGAATGGTAGCTCCAGTCAGACTAGGTAAGGCTAGGTAAGGATGCCTGGCTAGAATTACCTTCTTTTCATTGTATACCCAATTATAGTTACATCCATTAGGATGGTAGTCCTTCTCTTTTTTATTAATGCTATGAGATCATTTTGTAAAAGTAAATGTGTTGAAAACATTAAGTTAGCTAAATATATATTAATAATAAATGATGCAGAGAGGAAAAAGAAACCACAAAGGCAGTCCACAAATGCCTAAAATCTAGACATTCTGCTGTCAGTTTAAAGGGGTTGGTGAAAATATTGTAAGAATTTTATGGCCTCGTTTTATTTCTGTCAGGAACTTGAACGACAGGTAGTAGAGGGACAATGGAGGAGTCAGAGAAGCCAGTTAGAAAGTCATGAGATTTCTGTGGACAGAGACAAGACTGGTGACTGACTCATGATTTTTTGTAGAATTGCTGTTTTTTTTTTCTACTTTATCAAAGGACAGCTGAACTGTTTCCTGGCTGAGCTAAAGTGTAAATCATTAAGGAAATTTGTTTTTAAAGGATTCTTATTAGATATTTTCTTTATTTACATTTCAAGTGTTATCTCCTTTCCCAGTTTCTCTTCCAAAAACAACAACAACAACAACAAAACAAAAAAAAAAACCCCTGCCCCCTCCCCCTCCCCCTGCTCACCAACTCACCCCTTCCTGCTTCCTGGCCCTGGCATTCCCCTACACTGAGGTATAGAATTAAGGAATTTTGAAAGTTTGATATGCAAAGGTATTGGTGTACCTCCTGTCCTGTAAAGATTAATGATGACCTTGGTACAGAGTCTGATCATTTCCCAGTATGGAGTACTGTAAAAAACTAATGCCACCTTGAATGGAACTCATTTTTGTGGCAATAAACTAGCCACTTTAACTTGATTATTTGCTTTTCCCAAATGTCTGCCATCCCAACCTTTGTCTTGGTGGTCATCTATCTATCATATCAGCTCCCTAAACTCTAGTTTTTTCTCCTTAGGTCTAAAGCAGGCAGCTGAGTGTGTTCTGATTTCTCTGTGATGGCAGGAACATCCTTGTTTTCAAGGTCCTGTCAGGAAAGTATAAAATCTGCTTTCTCTTTCTTTTCTCTTCTTCTTCTTCTTCTTCTTCTTCTTCTTCTT
>NW_022196900.1:10792711-10804224 GCF_008632895.1 Mastomys coucha
TTCCTCTTTCTCCTTCTCCTTCTCCTCCTCCTCCTCCTCCTCCTCCTCCTCTCTGTCTCTCTCTGTGTCTCTGTCTGTTTGTCTTTCTCTTTCTTTTTAGACTGCTATTGATAGAGTAACCACTCTGAAGGCTGGGGAGATGACTGAGTCATTAGAGTGCTTACTATGCAAGCATGGGGATTTGATTTGATCTTCAGCACTTGTGTAGCAAAGCTAGGCATAGCATCGTGCATCTATAACCACAGTGCTGGGGGTTTGGGAGGGTATAGAGACAAGAATTTCTATTTCTTTCTGGCTAGCTGGTCTAGCCAAACTGGTGAGCTCTAGCCAGGTTAAGCCACTGGATTTGTTTTTTAAAAAAATAAGGTGAATAATGACTGAGGAAGACATCCAACATAATACTTTGTCATCCACATGCAGTTGTACAAATGTGTATACCCACTTATGTATGTGTACACATGCACACCACACATAGACACACACATACACACACACACACAGAGAGAGAGAGAGAGAGAGAGAGAGAGAGAGAGAGAGAGAGCCACTCTGGTTTATTACATAAGGATGTAACAAGATTGGGATGTTCCTATCACCTTAATACTGATGGTTTGATGGTTGGTTAGTATGGTTCTGGACCTAAAATGTGAAGCCAAATATATGGGTTTCCTTCTTGCTCCATTATTTTCTGGATAACGCCTCTTTTTCAGATAATGT
The DNA here is from genome assembly GCF_008632895.1 of Mastomys coucha. Taxonomy (NCBI): domain Eukaryota; kingdom Metazoa; phylum Chordata; class Mammalia; order Rodentia; family Muridae; genus Mastomys; species Mastomys coucha. The sequence goes on from NW_022196900.1 coordinate 10,793,426, forward strand.
TTAACAACTACAGGGTTGTTAACATTATTCCACTGTTTAATAGGTCAGAAAGGCTTTTGCAGCTTTGCCCAAGGTCTTAAAAGCCATGGATGATGGTGTTTCAATAGTAAAATCAATCTTGAATTGGTCATAATTCATCAACATGTGTGACAGCTTAGGTATATCACTGCCTTTCAGAAGAGTATTTTTAAAAAAAATACATGAATTGGTTGAAAACTATACACATGCTGTAATTCCCAGAGATCTTGTACTTTCTGAGTACCTATTTCTCAACAGAATAGCAGAGTTCATTGTGCATGTTGCTAGAAGGACTTGAGGACCAGCTCTATGAAGTTGCTGCTAATTATTGACCTGACTTTTACCTGGCTATAGAGAAGATGTGTCAGAATTCTTGCATGTCAGTGGGTGAAGGAATGCTTTTAACTATAACTAGTCATCGAACATGAATACTCTAATACACTATCTTATGGGCTGTGTGCCCCTCTCCAATTATGTGAAATACTCTAGTAGTGATTGATTGTTTCTAAGGTGCTTGCTTCATCCAACTGGAGTGTTGGAGCATGAAGAAAAAAGAAGCCCACTGCACAACAAAATGTTTTATTTTTTTATTTTTTAAAATAGTAGCATGAAGCTCACTGCATTGAGCTTCATAATAAGTACTGAATGAATGGGTGGATGGATGAATGAACATTGCTTTAGGAAGGTTTATCTAGCAGCAGGTGCCACATTCTTATGGAAGGAAACTGGAGGTTTAAAAGCTGTTTAAGAATGTCAGTAAGCAGTGAAAATAAGGAAAGATGGGGATGTAGAAATCATATAACAAAGAAGGTAATAGAATTTGGTGTGAAGGGGAAAGTATAAGATATGAAAATCCATATGGATGAGGGCAAACATCTTAGGGTACTGTAAAGTATTTTGAGCTTAAGGAGAGAACCAGAGTTACATTTGAGATTTCTAGCCAGAGAGAGGTTCCTGGTGTTACAGCATGTGGCACATTAGATGTGGTTATTGCTTCAGTTATTCAGTTGCTTGTTTGGACAGTACCTATGTACAGACTGACCCAGCTATACCACTTCTGGGCATATACCCAAAAAATACTGCAACATGTAAGAAGGACACATGCTCCACCATGTTCATAGCAGCCTTATTTATAATAGCCAGAACCTGGAAACAACCCAGATGTCCCTCAACAGAGGAGTGGATACAGAAATTGTGGTACATCTACACAATGGAGTACTACTCAGCTATTAAAAACAATAAATTTATGAAATTCTTAGGGAAATGGATGGATCTGAAGAATATCATCCTGAGTGAGGTAACCCAATCACAAAAGAACAAACACGGTATGCACTCTCTGATAAATGGTTATTAGAGTAGGTGGTTCAAAGGACAATCCATCCATTCTTTCATTTAATACTGCTGTGCCCACACCTGCCTTGAAAGCTTTTTACATTTTGCTTTGCTGAATTATAGAGCCTTTCTATCTTTAGCTGTGTGGTTTGCTCCTTACTTCAATCTCTGCTCTGGCATCACCCTTCAGGCAGACCTTATTTGACCAACTTAATAACTCTCAATCCTATATACAACTTCGCTTTTCTCCCTTGGACTTGTCTTCACCTCATAGTGGTTCCATCGCAGAATTATCTGTTCACATGTCTTATTTGCCATCTCTCCTGTTAGAATGTGAGTTCTCAGACTGCAGGGGAGTGATGTTTAAGTGCTGACTTGGTAGATTTAGAATGACGTCCTCGTTCAAGAACATGGCAGCTGCTGGTTGGACTAAGAGGAGAGGTGCACAATAACTGAGGATGGAGAGTACCACTTTGTGTAGATTGGGCCCAGCAGCGGGGCTGGAGAACTTGACATGAGAGATACAAAATATGTAGTCAGGTGGTTTGTTAGAGATGCTGTGGTGGTTTGAATATGCTTGGCCCAGGGAATGGCACCATTTGGAGGTGTGGCCTTTCTGGAGTAGGTGTGTTCTTGCTGGAGGAAGTGTGTCACTGTGGGGGCAGGCTTTGAGAGTTTCCTCCTAGCTTCCTGAGGATGTCAGTCTTCTCCTGTTTGCCTTCAGAACAAGATGTAGAACCCTCAGCTCCTCCAGCATCATGCCTGCCTGGATGCTGCCATGCTCCCACCTGCAAGGCAATGGATTGAACATCTGAATCTGTAAGCCAGCCCCAATCAAATGTGCTTATGAGTTGCCTTGGTCACGGTGTCTATTCACAGCAGTAAAACCCTAACTAAGACAAACGCCAAGTTGTACAGTCTTCAGACTTTCCTGTGCTGAGAGCCATATCCATGTACTGATTGAAGCAAGTTGGGACCAAGCTGGTATCCAGAGAGGGGGGAGGAGAGGATGTGAGAGAAATCCAGAGAGCTCCAGAGGAAAGCGAAGAGAGTGTATTCCACACTACTGTCCATTGCTGTGGCCAGGCCACACTGTGCATGCTTTCCTTGCTTCTCTTGCTCCTGGAAGCACTGTCCAAAGGAGCATACTCTGTAAACTGAGTTATCCCATGTTTGCTGCCCAGTTCAGGGGCCGCTTCCTATCTGTGTCCACTGATCACTTGAAACGTGGTTTGTGTGCTTGAAGACTGTAGGCCAGAATGTATATCATTTTGATTCATTAAGATTAAACATCTGATTTTGAATAGATTGTATCATAATGAACAGTGTAGCACTGCTTGTTATTATAAAGGATCAAAGACCAAAGCATCATTGGTAAACAACAGAGAAATAATAAGAAAAGATTTGAGATGATGTCACGGGACATGAGCAGGGAGTATTCCATGGCAACACGAATGTGAAGGAAGATTTGTTTTGTAAAGTCTCATGAATTGAAGTTGTCTATATTTTAATGGAAAATGAGTTTAAACAACAGGAGTGAAGTAAACTAATTATTAAATAAGCCATTCAAAGAAAATATTAATGACATGGGAAGGTGTTTGCAATAAATGGAGAAGCTAGCAGGGATATTTATAATACAGCTTGGCCCCAATTTTTCAATACACACACACACACACACGTACACACACACACACCTTCATATTTGGTAGATTTGTGGGTAGTTTTCATTTTATATCTGACATTTATTAATTGTCAGAAATACCTGCAAGGATACTGTTTCAATAGGGGAGAAAGAAGGGAATGAAACAAATCGGGATCTCAGCACAATAAATTGTTGTAGAGCCAAAGTGGCATAAAAATACACTTACTAAAAAGTTACCAGGATACATTTTCAAAGTTAGTAAGAGTTTTCCTATTTTTGTCCCAAGCCTCATGGACATACACTGGAGCTATCTTACTTCATGGTGTCCAGTTGCAAGATCAAGACATTAGCAGATTAGCCGAGGCCTTTGCATCTTAGTATAAAGTGGAAGAAGGCTTTCCCTTGATGGATTACCCTGTACTCTTTACAGGGAAAAGATCAGGAAAGAAACTACATAGTAGCCTGGCATCCTTTTGAGTCTCAGGAATTTTGTATTTACAGCCATATCTTACTAAACACTAGATGGCGCTGCCTGCCTGCCACCAGGTGAAGGCACTCAAGAGTCATTCAGGTAGTGGATTTATCATGTCTCTTTGCCTGCGTTAAAGCATTTCTTATATTTTTGGTTGTGAGCTTACCCTTTAATGGTGGAGCCATCTCTCCAGACTTACGGCTCATTCTTAGATATGGAGCCCAGTGTATGATGAGATCTAGGGCAATGGTGCCATACATAGCCTTTGCATGTATGCGTCTCTGTGCAGGCTTGCTTCGCAAACGTGATCCACATACCCAGAATCTAATGGTTTCATGCAATCCCTCTGACTGCAATAGAACACTTGACAACTGAACCATGCCTTGATTCTACTTAATAAAAACATATCAAAAATTTTGTTCATCAAAGTCTGAAGGGTTGACTCAGCAGTTAAGAACATGTATTGCTCTTGCAGAGATGACTAGGGTTCGATTCCCAGCACACACATGATAGTTTATAACTCCATTCTTACATGTGTAATGCCTCTTTTCCTGACCTTAGCAGGTACCAAGCATGCGCATCACACATACATACATACATACATACATACATACATACATACAGGCATGACAGTAGTACAAATAAAATAATTTTTTAATTTGTTCATGGAAACAAACGTTATTTTTAATCTTGAGTGTATTGATCCAGCTTCTGTTTGACTTCCAATTGGGGCCTTCAATACAAAACAACAGACAAAATCCAAACCACAAAACGCCAGTGGCTTGCATACAGCTTGTATTGCCATTCGAGTGCTTGGTACTGCAATACTGTTAAAAAAGTTAGCGAATAACCACCCCTCGCTGAGGAGAGAGCACCGACAGTCCATTTCTAAGTAGTTTCTAGGAAGATCACAGGAATGTATAGGTAGAGCTCTGGAAATGCATTCGTAGAGGCATTGATTGTAATGGTGCAGATTTGACCACTTACAGAGTCCTGAGAAACACAAAAATGAATTCCAAATACACAGGAAGATCTCACCATTCTAATATAGAAATGCCATCGACTCAGAATGCTGGAGCCTCAGCAGACATGAAATCTGAATTAAAAAACAAAACAAAAAATCCCCAAACACCCAGCATTCTTTTATCTCTTTCTTGGGTGCCAATCTCAATTTCAGTAATGATATGAGGATGCAGGATTCTCTTTACAGGAGAAAAATAAAATACACAAAACACCATGTGGTGAGCCCCAGAGTGGTAGCAAAGGCTTCCTCTGACCTGGGTGCAAATATTGACAGTGTGTGCAAGTATGAGCTTTTACTAGCATGTGTAGAAGTGAGGAATTATAGCTTTCTTTTCTGGGATATTTCCAGTCTCACCATGCAGCCTACAGAGAGTTCTGTAGAACCAAGAGGAGCTAACTCTTCCCCTTCTGCTGTACATCATACACAAGCTGGGGTTCCACGGCTGATATGGTGGTATGTATGCTCCACCAGGGTGAATACCTACAACTTGATCACATCCTTTCTTTCTATATGTATTTGTTTGTTATTTCTTTATTCCCTTGTTGGCAAGCCAGGGTTCCCCTGGTAGAGTGAACATGCATGAAGGTGGTGTCCACATACATTGGTTTTGTAATTAGAAAACTCCCTCACCCTTGGGGACTCCCAGAGACTGAACCACCAACAATAGAGCATCCCTGGGCTGGATCTAGGCCCTCCATATAAATATAGCTTATGTGTGGCTTGGCCTTCATTCCAGTCTCCCAACAACTGGAGTGGGGCTGTCTCTGACTCTGTTGCCTGCCTGTGGAGCCTACTCCCCTTACTGGGCTGCCTTGTTTGGCTTCAGTGGGAGAGGATGTGCCTAATCCTACAGTGACTGGATGTGCCATGGTGGGTTGGTACCCAGTGAGTCCCTCCCACTTCTCAGAGGAAAAGGGGATGTAGGAAGGGTTGTGTGAAGGGGGACTGGAATGAGAGGGGCTGCTGCAATTGGGATGTAAAGTAGGTAAGTAAGTAAGTAAATAAATTAATGAATAAATAAATAAAGGAAAAAAGAGAAAAGTCCCTCAGAGTTGCATGCATCCAGCGTGGATATTTTCAGCACCCAATAAAACAAAAGGGATCCACTTCACAGGAGGCTGGGGAGATGCTCAGAGGGTAAAGTGCTTGACAGAAATCATGACACAGGAGTTGAAATTCCCAGAGGTAGTGCACATCTGTAACACCACTGCTCTTTTGGCAAGATGCAAAGTTCGGCCAAAAGCTTGCTAGCCAGCTCACTTGGCGTAACAGCAGTAGAAAGCTAAGAGATCATGTCTCACAGTATGTGGAAGGCAAGAGTTGGTTTAAAGGACAGCACAACTACTGTGCTTTAGAAGACAAGAGCACACACTAGGTCACTCAAACGTGTTCTCCAGTTCCAAGACCCGGACGTTAAACTTTGCTGTCCCAAGGGCACATCTTTCTATCTCTTCTTTGTCTCCGTTCCTTATAAGTCTGAGTGGATAAGCATTCTTTTTTTTTTTATTGTAGCTATAACAAAATGCTAGAAACTTAATGATTTAGGAGAACACCTCACACATTTATCACTGACATGGAAAGTCTCAGTCTGTTTCATAGGCATGAGGTCAAGATGGGTTCAGGAGAGCATCCTTTCTGTGATGTGTTAAGAGGGTGATGGGTTCAGGAGAGCATCCTTTCTGTGATGTGTTAAGAGGGTTCTGTTCCCTCCCCTTTGCAGATTTTAGTGGCTACTAGTATTTCCTGGCTTATGGCTCCTTTCTCCATATCTCTAATTTCCCTTCCAGGAAACCAACTCAATCTGTCTCTGTCATTGCACTACCACAGTCTGGTTTCTTCCTGCATCATTCATACACAGACACTTGTGCTTACATTGAATCTATATGATTATACTAATGTAACCTGTCAATCTTATGATGCATAACATAGTCATATCTTCACAGGTTCTGAGAGTTTGGACAAGACAATCTTTGAGGACCCATTATGCATGCCAGTTAGCAATAATCAAATTCTTGTGTATGAGTGTGCTTGCATACACACCACACACACACACACACACACACACACACACACACACACACACACTATCCTACATCTCTGTCACATCCTTCTTTATTAGCCAAGATGGAGCTGGTAGCTTCTAGTACAAGAAATATTCAACCATTGAATGGATTCATGGAGAAGGAGGAGGAGGAGGAGGAAGAGGAGAAGGAAAGGAGGGAAGGAGGGAGGGAGAGAGAGAGAGAGAAAGAGAGAGAGCACTAGAGCTATTTGGAGGAAAATGGTGGGAGAAGGAGAAGAATTGGAGAGAAATAAATAGGTGCATATTTGATCAAATCACATTATATTAATGTACAAATATTAAAAATATACTTTAAATGAAATGTACCATGAACCCCAAGTCCAAGGAATGTGTTCAACTTTTTCTGAGCACTGACATTTTGGCTGATGAAGTGAGTGTCATTTCTCTTGTTTCCCTCTATGTGTTCTTCCTCAGAGCCTCCTGTGAGAAGCCAAGGTAGCAGATGAGGAAGGACTTGAAAAGCATCCCAATATGACTCTTAACTATTAGAACTGCTCCAGAAATCCAGCTACCCTGGAGCCATATCAAGAAGCAGCCAGATGTAACCAAACCTTACAGTTCACTTCATCAATGACTACCTCTATAGTGCATTTTAATTGTTGATGCAGTTTAGAGGACGACCGCTTGTGGTAGGGCTTCAAAACAGCAGATTTCTTTATCTTTCTGTCTTGGTTCACTAAAACAAGAAGTCCTAAGCCTAGTAACACACATGCTGAGTGTCTACAAAGAAGTATACTATAGAAATAAAGCAAGAATATCAATAAGAGCAGTTGTTATCACCAACACCATCAACAGCAACCTCATCATCAATATCCTCATCATCATCAGCATCATTGTTATCAACAGCATCAGAAACAACATTATCTTCCTCACCACCACCGTCATCACCATCATCATCACCATCATCATCCTCATCCTCCTCCTCCTCCTCCTCCTCCTCGTCATCATCATCATCATCACCATCAGCAGCAGCATCCTCATCATCAACAGCATCATTGTTATCAACAGCATCAGAAACAACATTATCATCATCACCATCATCACCATCATCATCACCATCATCATCACCATCATCATCATCCTCATCACCATCATCCTCATCCTCATCACCATCATCATCCTCATCACCATCATCATCCTCATCACCATCCTCCTCCTGCTCCTCACCATCATCATCATCATCATCATCATCATCATCATCATCATCATCATCACCATCAGCAGCAGCAGCAGCAGCAGCAGCTTTATCAGCAGCAGACCATCCTGTTCTCTAACTACTACTTTTTGCATCCATGATATAGCACTTATGATAAACTTACAACGTGATCATAATTTACGATTCAGTAAATTGAAGCATGGGAAGATTATATGGAGAGAATATTTCCCAAATAATAGGTCCAGGAAGTTGTCAAGCTAAGAGAAAAAAATATAGCTATGTACTCTAGTCTCTTTTTTTTTTCTCTCATCAAACTCATAACAATTCTCCTTCCTCAGCTTCCCACTGCTGGGATTGCAGGTATGAGCCATCATGTTCTGTGGGAGTCACTTATTTTCTGTATTATGTTGTCTCTATATGTTATTATTTTTCTTGTTTCACTATAAAACAAGAATATTTGTCCCATATACTTCATAAAGCAAGTATGAGGAGAAAAGACTTTTGATCAACATAAGCATACTCTGTGATTTATTTCCCCTTTAACTTTTGCTATTGAAGAATTGTGAAACATGGGGAAGGAAATATAAAAAAAATCTTTTCTCTTTCTCATAACTATATAGGGTGTGTGCTTGTGTGTGAGTGTATGTGTGCATGTGTGTGTGTGAGCATGTGTGTGTATGTGCATGTGTGTGCATGTGTGTGAATGTATGTATGCATGTGTGTGTGAGCATGTGTGTGGGTGCATGTGTGTGTGTGAGCATGTGTGTGAGCATGTGTGTGTGCATGTGTGTGTGTGAGCATGTGTGTGTGAGCATGGTGTGCATGTGTGTGCATGTGTGTGCATGTGTGTGAGTGTATGTACGCATGTGTGTGAGTGTGTGTGCATGTGTGCATGTGTGTGTGTATGAGCATGTGTGTGAGCATGTATGTGTGAGCATGTGTGTGTGAGTGTGTGTGTGAGCATGTGTGTGAGCGTGTGTGTGTGAGCATGTGTGTGTGAGTGTGTGTGTGTATGAGCATGTGGGTGTGCATGTGTGTGTGAGCATGTGTGTGTGAGTGTATGTGTGAGCATGTGTGTGTGCATGTGTGTGAGGAGCAAAAGGTGGACTTTAACTAATTACAGTTGCTGTTAACACTGCTTAGGAATGCTTTTATTTTTTGGCATTTTTGTATTTTTAAAAATTTCTTCCACTTTTTGAGCTTATAACATAATTACATCATTTCCCCTTCCCTTTCCCTACTCCAAACCATCCACATACCTCTCCTTGCTCTCTTTCAAAATCATGGCATCTTTTTTCATTAGTCATTGTTACATCTACACAGGTACTTGAACATATATACATCTTTTTTTAGAGGGTGGGCTTTCAAGACAGGGTTTCTCTGTGTAGCCCTGGCTGTCCTGGACCTCACTCTGTAGACCAGGCTGGCCTCGAACTCAGAAATCCACCTGATACTTCTAATAAAGTAAATACAGCCGGCCCAGTCTGTACAATGTTTTCAGAGATGTCATTTGGTAGTGGGTAATCAGTCGCTGTGTTCTTTCCTGGGTCAGACTTTCTCCAGCTCTCAGTATTCTTTAGGCAGTTTGTATTTCTTTGTGTATGGCTGAAGCCTCTTGGGTTTTCCTCTGTCTACTTTAGCTTGATTACTGTTATTGTCCTCGTTCAGCTCACATTTAGATAGGCAGTCATGTTGGGGAACATGCATGTGGCTTTTGACATTTGTAGGAAGCAAGATCTCACAGCCAAATCTCTACCCTCTGGGTCTTTCCACTTCATCTTCCACAATGATTCTTGAATCTTTTGTGTGGGAGTTGTTTTGTTGATGTTTCTGGTAAGCCTGAGCTCTTGAACTCTATATTTTGATGGGTAAAATGTTTTTTTTTTTTGTGAGCATTTCATGTATAAATTCATTATATTTACTTCCTTTTCAGCTTCTCCTGTAGGCCCTAATCACATCTATGTATGCATGTATGTATGCATGCATGTATGTATGTGTATATGTTTATATTATATCATGCTCAGTCCAATTATTGTTGCTCTTATTTACACCTGACTACACTATTAACATTTTTATAACTGAAATTTCAGACCATATTTCTCTGAAAAATATATTATAATTTATGTATACTTTACTAGTTTTTTCTATTTTTCTATGTCACTAAGTATATTCTCATTTTGAACAGCTGTACAGCATTTCATATCATTATTCTACTAAATTCCCATAGTTGAAAATGCAGCACTTAACTTCTTTTAAACAACCAAAGCTGGAAGTGGACAAACCTCTACCTTTTACCCTGGTCCCCCAGATGACACACATGTTGCGACAGTTTCCAGTTTGTTCTTTTGTACTCTGCCAGTCATGCTAAATGCAGAAGGTGTTGTTCATTTACTCTTCTCAAGGACTTCTCACTTCCTAGAAGGCTGCTTTCTCTCTTCTCTGTATGCTTCTATGTTATTCTCTCCCTTACAGGACTCAAGGGGATAATATCACTGCAGTCATGATAAAGCCTTGAAAGGCACAGACAATATTAAGACCTGTGATGAAATCTTTCCTAGATTAATGTTTCAGTAAGTAACAAGGAGGTATAATGTAGCTTGACAAGGGAGCCATCCCACATCACTCTAGGCCCTAGAAGACTCATCTGTAGCACAAGCCAACCCTGACCAGTCAGAGAAAGATCAGATACTTCCTCAGTGCAGGAAATCTAACACACCTGCTCCCTCACTGCAGGAAGTCTAACATACCTGCTCCCTCACTGCAGGAGGTCTAACACACCTGCTCCCTCAGTGCAGGTGGTCAACACACCTGCTCCCTCACTGCAGGAGATCAACACACCTGCTCCCTCAGTGCAGGAGGTCTAACACACCTGCTCCCTCAGTGCAGGAGGTCAACACACCTGCTCCCTCACTGCAGGAGGTCTAACACACCTGCTCCCTCACTGCAGGAGGTCTAACACACCTGCTCCCTCAGTGCAGGAGGTCTAACACACCTGCTCCCTCACTGCAGGAAGTCTAACACACCTGCTCCCTCACTGCAGGAGGTCTAACACACCTGCTCCCTCACTGCAGG
>NW_022196900.1:10804723-10893948 GCF_008632895.1 Mastomys coucha
GCAGGAGGTCTAACACACCTGCTCCCTCACTGCAGGAGATCAACACACCTGCTCCCTCAGTGCAGGAGATCAACACACCTGCTCCCTCAGTGCAGGAGATCAACACACCTGCTCCCTCACTTCAGTAAGTCTAACACACCTGCTCCCTCACTGAAGGAGATCAACACACTTGCTTCCTCAGTGCAGGAGATCAACACACTTGCTCCCTCAATGCAGAAGGTCTAACACAGCCTGACAAGCAAGCCTCAAAGTTCAATGACCCTACATGCAAAGAAAACAACAAATAACACCAAAACAAACCAAAACAAACCAAAACCAAAACAACAACGACAACCACAACTACCACAACAGAAGATTAAAGAAGTTGAGGGAAAGGAAGAATTGTCTTAGTTTACTTTTCCTCAGCTAAGTCTCTGTCCTTGCATCTTACAAAGGAAGGATCAGAAGCAGAATTGAGCGACTCCCATCAGTTTATTATTCATGCATCCATTCAAAAAGCAATGTAGGCTACGCTATGAAATGTTATTTTCCTTGCTGAGTTTTAGGACCACATTACTTGTGCTGTACTTTTCTCTGTGTGTGGCAGTAGATAGAATAGACAGGAGAGAAGACAAGAGGATTTCTCATCTCTGTGTTGAGTGTAGCTGCTAACATGAGCAACACCATGCTGGGAGAGCCCTGCACAGTTACTGGGGAAATGGTACTTAGTAGTCGGTTTGCAAATTGCTATCAGTCCATTAAGAAATGAGGTGCCTGTGCCAGATTGAACTGACATACTGTGTTTCTCATCAAGAAACATTTTCCATTTAAAAATTGTTGAATAAGCCAAGTTCCACACAACCGGAGGGTGGGGTACACTCTGTGTCCATTAACATGTTAGTGAAAAATTTGTATAAAGAAAAAAATATCCTGTAATGAAAGTGAAGGATCAGAGTTTCTTGAGTCTTGTTTATTTCATATTGCAATATGAAATAAACTTTGAACTATGAAATATTTCTATGGCTGTGTCTAGAGTTCAAGGTACTGTTAAGCGTGGCAAAGCAAAATGTACCATTGGCATAGAAACAGAACTGTGTGTTCCCAGGCAGATGCGAACCTAGTTCTTCTTATAAAATGACAAACTAAGTGGAGAGAAATATGGAGCTCTTTTAACTAATAAAGAAGTCAGAAGATTGACTATATATACATATATATACATATATATGATGTATGTTTGTACACACAAACATATTTGAACCTTTGTCAAATTCTCTCACCATGTAGCCCAGCCAGGCCTTGAGCTCCCTCTCCTTCCTCACCTTCCTGAGTAGGAGAGTCACCTGTTTGGGTCAGCAGAAACTTACTACTGCAACTGTTTTCTGGCAGATATTTAGCTAACATGTAGATTTACCCCTCTTACTTTCCATTTTATCATTTGGCTTATTAAACAAGTCAGAATGCTAAGAAACAGCCTTTTGATTAACAAGAATAGGTGCTCAGGGATAGTGACTTGCAAAAGATTATGATAGCCAATAGGAGACAGAAGTGGATTAGAAAGCTTTTTGGCAATTTCTTTCCCAAAGTGATAGGAATTTGACTAAAGTATTCATGAAACAAACATGCATGATGCCTTCTGAAACATCAGTAGATACAAAGCACATAGCACTTAGTCATTGAAATTAGTATTCACTTCTATGTTGAATTACAAATTAAACCTAAAATATAATAGTTAAGACCAAATATATTTTCCATTAACTGGTGTTAATGTAAATACAAAGAAAAGTAAGACAAACTAATTCCTCAATAAATGGTGTCTCCTACTCTCTTCTGCACTAATTATTTAGGAAAAAAGATCAAATGAAGAAAATAATGAATCAAATTAAGGAAAAAAAGCTCCTGAACTAATCCCAAGCCTCTGATTTTGATAAGAAAGCTGAAAAATACCACTACTAGGCAAAAAATTTGCATCACTTGACATTTACTTTGAAATCACTTATCAAGTTGGAAATAATTAGATGCTACTACCAGCCATTTGTTACAAACTACAGAAAAATACTTTCCTAGGAGTGTGGGAAGAGCAGGTGCTGTGCTTCATATAAAGCAGTGGTCCTCAACCTTCCTAATGCTGCAGCTCTTTAATACAGTTCTTCATGTTGTGGTGACCTTCAACCATAAAATTATCTTCATTGCTACTTCATAACTGTAGTTTTGTTACTGTTATGAATTATAATGTAAATATTTTTGGAGATAGAGGTGTGCCAAAATGGATTGTGACCCACAGGTCACACTGGCATTCCACAAGTAAAAAAAAAAAAAAAAAAGAGTCCAACACAACTTAGAGCTGGTGTTTTAAAAATTAACACCATTTACTGGTCTTTCTGAGGCACCCATTATGCACTGGTATCATCTTCTGCTCCTGCAAAATTACTGTTGTGTTAGTTAAATCATAAATAGCTTTAAATATTTAGCTTAGTACTGCCAGAGAAAATGGATCATCTAAAATAGTAACTAATATGTGTGTGGAAATAAACATACTAATTAGCACATATGGCTGATGAGACAAACCCATGGTTGGTCTATTCAACTAGAATTGGAAATATTAGGGGATAGGAAGATCATTTTATTAATAATGTGTTTGCAAACATGAGGAGTTGAGTTTGAGTCCTTGAACTACTGTTTTGAAAAGCCAGGCATGGTGGGTGAAGGGAGATGAAGACAGACAGATGTCTAGGACTTACCAGCTAGCTAGACTGGCTTATTAGATGAGGTCCAAGCTAGTGAGAACTCTTGGATCAATCTTATGTATATAAATAAATAAATAAATAAATAAATAAATAAATAACGTCACTGACATCTGATTAAATACACCTTGGGCCTTTATATACACTTGCACATACATGTACACATGTATGTTTTATATGTATGGGTATTTGTAAATGCACACACACAGAGTTGGACATACTATTGCAGTCACATTTGACACAAATGATTTTGGTTCTAAGACAATTAATTATAATACATTATTAGCTCTGGCTAATGTAAGCCAATGCAGCATTTTAACATTAGATATGTATTTTAGCAAAGAATATGCATCTGTCACTATCCATCAGGTGAATTCTTAGAGTTACCTTTGATGAAACTACACAAAATCCCTAAAAGAAATACTACCATGGGAAAGGAAGAGAAAGAAAAAAAATCTTCTAAAACTCAGAACAACTTTAATGTGAATGGAACTTGGTTTCTGGCAACATCACTATTAGAAAATCACAGGGATGGAATTCAGAAAGAATTGATCTTCTAAATAAAATAGGTCAGCTTCTGGTATGATTCTGAGTATGTTGGTAAAGGAGGAATCCTTTGTGTGAAAACGCACTCTGACCCATTCATTGTTATATTAATATTTTATTGTGTGGTCATAATAAGGCTGTTTCCCAAAAGTAAATAGTTGACTCACTTACTTTTGGTAGACTTGTCCTTGAAGGAAATTAGTCCCTGATAACCTACCCTCTCTCCCATGCTTCAAGGATTTTTAAACATTTTAAACATTTATTTTTTTATGTACTGAATCTATATTCGTGTTTTGCCTGCATGTTAGCCTGTGTACCACATGCATGCTTGATCCCCACACAGGCCAGAAGAGGGCATCAGATCCTCTGGGGCTAGAGTTAGAGATGGTTGTGAGCCTCGTGTGGATACTAGAAATTAGACCTGAGTTCTCCAGAAGACACTCAGCCACCTTCCAGCCCCATGCTTATGTTTTCAATCAACAGAACACTGAACTAAAACTCAATGTTCATCTAATCGGTATCTCTTTCCATTCAAGAGCTCTGACATGTTATTATATAAACCATCTCTTGTCAATTAAAACCTTCCTATGAAAACCATCATGTATACCCAAGAAGAAGGGTGAGGTCAGCTGTCACTGCTCTTGCTCTGAAAGCAATACAGGGTGCTCTGAGTGCACACACACATTTGTTTTCTTTGGCTGCATGGATAAGTCTACTTGCTTCTACAATACTTTATTCAGGCATCAGACAATCAACAAATGAGGTCATTGTTCAATAGGCTCCAAAGACAGTGCCTCAATTAAGATGATTTCATTTAATGTGTAAAATGACTTTGACATCCCTTTATATCTAGAAGGTCTTTTTACAAAACTACATCAGTATATTAGAGAAAGCCCCACTTTCCAGGAGAAGCCAGAGGAAGAGCAGTTATTAATTTTGCTGAAAGCAGAACTGGGCTCATATTCCAACACTGCATATTACAGTGACTTGACATTGAACAGGGCATTTTGAATGTAGAATATTGCAGGATGAGACTTAACTGCTATCCTGAAAGTAGGGTAAGGTAAGTTAGGTATGTCTGAATTTAAAATGCAAGGCGAGATGGAAGGGAAAGTCCTCAGTGGGACAAGCTGGGCCTGAGTCACACAGTCATCTTTACCATGTGTACCATTTAAACACAGCAAGGACAGTGATTTAAAGCACAAGTAAATGCACTTGGCTGAGTGTTCACTTTATAGCCGGTTTGTCAGTTTTTCCCTGGAGGGCTTCATTTTCAGTTGCCTTAATGCTTGGAAGCTCACTGATTTTAGGCACTACTTTATGTTTTTTCCCCTTGTCTTCTTTTAGTGTGCTGCATGCTGCACACATCCATCATGGAGCACGGTTTCCCTTCCAACCTAGGAATGCTAATTTGGGGAGAAATTTCTTGCTGTTTAAGAGTCCTGCCAAACAATCTGCAGATGGGAAGGAGTTTGGTGCCTGTGACCGTTATTGGCAACTTCTGAAGGATTAGGTAATAAGGAAGCAGTGATGAGCAGCCCGTGTGTTGACTCCTGCACTTCATTAGGTCTGCTTCTGCATATGGATTAATAATGGCATGGCTTGTGGCTGCAGTTTCATGTTTGTAACACTTCAATCACTGGCAATGTTGTACACCCATGTTTCCTGTGCTTTCTCCTCTGCAGCTTATAGCCATTCAGATTCAGGTAAGAGAAATATTTTAGATAAGAGTTAATTAGCCTGCATTCTGCAGATCAAATCTCTGTATTTCATCATTAAATAGAAATTGCCTCGGTAGCTGATGAAAGAATTTGGGACTTGTCCTTCCTAAGATTTAAAATGTAAGATTCATTTTTCTTTTCTCACAGAAGAAAATCTTAGTATTCCTCAAATATTTTAGACATAGATTTTTTTTTATCAACTTTCCACTTGTCTGTTGCCGTACTCACTTCAGACTATATCTCTGCATATAGACCAAAAGTTCAAGAAGGGATATTAAAAATATCTTATCAACCAAAGGACAGAGTGAAAATGATGCTGAGTTACAAATCTGCAGATGTCTATACTCTTCCTAGCCCAATATTCATTGAATTCTGGAACTTTCCTCAGTTTCGCAGTCTTTAAAATGGGACCATTTTCATTCATTGACCTCACAAATACCCTGTGCAAGATGACACGAGTTGGTATGCTCAAAGCAGTCTACAAAACACAAAGAACTTGTGTTGCTGTAAAGACCTGCCTCCTTCTTGACTATCACATCTCCTCTTCGTTACTTGTCATGACTTAAGCCCACAAATAGTTTCTCTGCTGGGAATACTTCAGATTTTTTTCAAACCCTTAAAAAAACTAAGCCATTATTTGTTGATCCTTAAATAAAGAGTGCAGAAATGGGCTCTTTCCAGCGATCACATGTCCAGCCTCTGAGCTCACATCATACAGAAGGAAGGTAGGGACAAAGAACCCCCAGATGAGGCCCCTCATCTTTTGTGCGCTCGGTAATTCCCGTGGTTTCCAACTGCAAGACTGCCAGCCACTCTTCGTGACCCGTGGCTTCTGTACTAGTTGCAGACTTTTTACATTTACTGAAGGGAAACCAAAGGGATGTGCTGTGCTCTTCCTTACACAGAGCCCTGGCACGCCTCTGGAAGAAGTAGAAAAGACCAGCTGCTGCTTTTTCTGTCACCGGTTTTCTGAATTCCCCTTGGGGGTTTAAGACTCCCAAGTCTGGGGCCCCACCCCCATTCCTCACTCTAGACTAGAACCCTTGATCACTGTCCACGGTTCTGAACCTTAAGTTTCAGGCGTCTGGAACTCACTAGATTTCTCATAGCTTGACAAAACATGAGCGCCTCCCACTCCCACCATATATCATCGGACACTTTCTCCGTTCCATCCGTGACCCCTCCCCATCCCAACTTCGCATTTTATTTCTCCCTGCGTCTAAAAGGTCTTACTCTACTTCAACAGAAGTCCTCCAACCTACCACCTAGGGATGTAGTCCAAGCCTCAGACATCAAAGGTAAAAAACAAAAACAAAAACAGGCTTCACCCACACTCTTCCTCCCTTTCTGGTCCCGACGCCCGGCAGCGCACACCACTCCACGCGCCAGACTCTTCTCACCTGACTCTCCCGCGGAAACTCGTGGCGCACTATGCTGAGCACTGGGATGTGCAGGACAGAACTGACCAAGTCCAGCTCCATCATTTCGCCCTGGCTCTGGGGGAAGGCCAGCAGCGCTGAAACCCCCTGTACCACTACGGTGTGGCACACGCTCTGCAGAAAGGAGAAAGGGTCACTGCTCCATGGTGAGCTTGGGGAAGAGAAGGGCATAAGCGGCAGATCGCCCAGGCCGGCTTCGATGGCCATCACTACTTCCAAAGACAGGTTGTAGGGAAGGAGCCCTTCCACACGGTTCAGGTTTTCCACAGCGAACAGTAGAGCATCCCGCGGCCACAGGGTCTCGGCCCCGGCGCCCTCCCCGAGCTTGCGGGAGCCGGGTGGACCCCTGCCATGCAGGGCGCTCCCCAACCAACGTGCGCCTTGCGAGGGCGCCGGTGGCCGCCACGTCCCTGACTCTGGCTCATCCCTCTGGGCACCTGCCCTGCCGCCGTCCTGAGCGCGACTGGCTGCTCGTGGGGCCGTGGTCCAGGGTTGCAAGTGCACCGCGCCCACCCTCACCGCGTGTCCGATGCGCTTGAGGATCTGGCAGGGTTGCGGGTGCGAGGAGGAGCTGGGCACCCCGGCCAGCACCAGTGCGCAGGGCGGCGGCAGCAGCAGACAGACCCTGCTCAGCAGCCACCACAAACTCAGTCTCCTCATTACTGAGACCCGCTGGGAGAAAGCGCGCCCCCTCCTGCGCCCGGCTGGTCCCTCTGCAGCCGCCGCCGGAGGTCTCCGCCGCCTGAGGTCTCCGCCTCCAAATCCCGAGCGCAGCTTCCTTAGACGCGGCGAAGCGGTCGCAGGAGCCGGACCGCTTCCTTGGGCATTCCAAGTTGCAGCCTAGCGGACGCCCGGCAGTGTCGGATGCGGTTCCAGGGCTCCTCCGCCTAGCATCTTCCGCAAGCGCGGCAGGCCGGTCGGCCAGCTCCGGTCACCCTTGGCTTGAGCTCCGGGTCCCTGTCCACCCCATCTGCAGGGCGCCTGGGGCGCAGCGTCTGGCCCCGCGAGAAGCCGCCAGACTTGCAAGGGGGCGGCAGTGACAGAGGAGCTGTACTCTCACTTGGCTGGTTTCTTTTCTCTTGCTGTTCAGTTCAGGCGACACCCACTTATTTACTGGGGTGGCAGAGGAGAGGGCGTTCACGCACGGGGTGTGTAAAAGCAGCTGCTGAACCTGTTTCCTTTCCCCGCCGGCCACCCTATCGCGGGCTCCCCCAGCGCCTGGTTCATTTTCCCTCTTCCCTTTCTACTTCCTCTCTTCCTTTTTCTGCCGGGCTTTTCGTCCAGGCGCCTCCTCCGCGGCTTCCTTGGAGGAGCGACACAACTGGCCAGCGAAGGGTGGTTCTGTTCGGAGCGCCAAAGTTCTCCCCGCCTCAGCCGGCGCCTCCCAGTAGCAGAGCCCTGGCGCCAGCCTGTCGCTTGGCTGCGCTAAACTCCCACTGATGGTGAGATTCTCCTGCCGCACAGTCCCTCGCCCCTGCAAAGTCCTCGCCCCTCAAACGCCATGAGTCCGTAGTTGGCACAATTCCCTTTGGCAGATGTACGCAAAGACTGAGCCTAGGAGATTTCTGAATTCGGAGTCGCTCCCTAGAGATCTGAAACCTAATGGGTCACAGGGACCGGTTTAAAGACACTGTGACTTTAAGAAGCGCTTGGCGACGCCACTCTGAAGGGTTTTTCTAGTCCAGAGTATTAAAGCAAGAATTATTTACACATCTGATTTCCTCTTGCTTTTCTTCAGCAGAGGAACCTATGCGTTTTAAAACGGGTCTTGGTTTTTTAGATTCTCAGGATAAAAATAAAGTGGGTTCAAAGCAATTCAAGAAGTTAAAGTGCTTGCCACTAGGCCTCACAACTGGATTTCCATCCCCAGGTTCTACATGATGGAAAGAGACAATTGATTCAAGAAAGTTGTCCTCCAACGTGCGCACGTGCCATGGCGTGCTCCACCTGCTCACACCCCTCTCAGGCATGAAATAAATCAACTGTAATAATAGTACTTTCAGAGCTTAAAACATCTACCAGTTGTTCGTAGTATACAGATCAAGAGTTTCTTGTGAGTTATTTCATTTATACAGCAACGCAGAGATCAATGAGCCTATTATCTAAACTTCCTCTCCATTTAATAATGTGATATTAGAAAAAATGAAAGGGTTAAAGGAAAGCTTACGGATGCCACACTAATAGTAAACTGACTTTGTTTTATGTTACAGGAATCATTTACAGGGAGGGTAGGAGAGATGGCTACATGGCAAGCAGCATTGGTGATCAACAATACTGAATCCAATATGACCGCTGGAGAAACATGGCCTCGGCAATTTATTTGACCTCTCCTTGCCCTGTTGTTTGGAGCTGCTAAATTATTATGCAAATACATCAAACCTTTAGCTCTAAAGAGTTGTTTTGATTCTTGAGCTTCAGTTTCCACCATGTTTTAGATTTTGGGATAACGAAACTATAGAAAAATAAAAGAAAATTCTTGAGAAGCTGGCAAAGCAAAGATTGTTTTGCCTCAGCAAAAAGTAAGTTTGGAAAGATCGAGTTGCCACAGGGTAAAAAAGCTTCCACCATTGAGAAGTAAACTCATAATGGGGGCTAACTCAGGAGAGAAAGACACTGTTCTCTCTCTTGAGGCCACAGAGAGATCAAAGCTCTGTAAGCGATCTCTTTTATCCCAGATGACCACACTGCTTGAGATGTGAAGTATAGTGTAGAATGTGTGGTCCTTGCATTGCAGGCACATGAGGCTCTTGCCTGTGCAGTTAGGAAGCACACATGTCCGTGCTGGAGTATGTGTATGGAAGAATATGGAGTGTCTATGACTGTGGCTCAGCATATCACTCGTTAGCCTGTGTGCTCACATGAAGTTCCTGAGAGAGTAGGTGTTGATGGAGAGTAGCTTGGCCTGACTGGGGAAGGTTCTGTTGGATTTAGCGCGGGCATTAGGCCACATGCAAGTTCATCATGGCCGTGAGAGAATGGCTGACCTGGGTATTCTCAGAAGAGCAGATGGCAGCACAGCTCTGAGTTTGGTACTGGGAGAAGCAAGAAGAGCTCTTCCTTTCATGTTTTCAAGTCTCTCCAGGTCCTTTCTATTATGAGTCACTCCTTTGTGTGTGTGTGTGTGTGTGTGTGTGTGTGTGTGTGTGTGTGTGCATCTGTGTTCACTCAGGTGGTTTGTGCCTCAGAAGCATTCTAGCTTGTCTTGTCTTTTGGGGCAAAGTCAGTGAGACCTGGAACTCAATGATAAGGCTTGGCTGGATGGCCACTGAGATTCTTTGCTATTCTGCCTCTCTTTCCTACAGTTGGTATTAAGGGTGTATGCTACCATGCCATGCCTGATTTTTCAGAGTCGATTCAGAAGATTGAACTCAGGCCCTTGGGCTCTAGTGACAAGCACTTTACTAAGGAGCCTCTCCCCAGCCCCTGTGCTATTCTTTTTCTCCGTCTTCCTTTTGCCACCTGGTTCTCTTGTCACTGCAGAGCAACTCCAACATTATTCTTTCCACCTTTTCTCATCTCTCTTCTTTCCCTTCCCCTTCCTCTCTTTTTCATGCCTACAAGACTATAATTTTTAAAACCCTTTCATTACTCAGTAATCAGTTAGTAAAACCTACTGTGCATAGGCATAAGGCTATCCTGGGATTAGAGGATTAAATCCCAGTTAGAATAAATGAATTCTCTATCTTCTCAGACTAAGATTGTTAATATGTCCATAAAGTGCGAAACATTAATTTATGAGCTAATGAGACAGAAGGACAACACATAGCACAATTAAATACATACAGGACGTGCTGTCTTGTGCTCAGGAGGGACAAAAACCCCTACAAGAATAAAAGGGAAGTGAGCTGTGATTTTTAGATGGCAAAGCCAGGGAAAACCCCCAAGAAGTTAACTTTTGAATAACGAGATAAAGGGAGGTCAGGGGGTGATTTATGAGAATGATGTAGCAAGGAGTCCCAAGGGGAGCAAAGAGCAATGGAAAGGGTTCTTATGCAACAGTTTCTGGGGTATTTGAGTAAGAGTGAGGGATCCAAAGAGCCAGAGCAAGATGACTCACAGCAGCCACAGTGAGGGCTGTTAGAGCAGAAAGGCTGAAAGGAGGTGGTGGGCAGTGGAAACCAACCAAGAGGTGTGGCTCTGGTTTGAGTATGGTAACAAGTGTGACGGCAAGACACTGAGCAACAGAGTCAGTGGCAGGACTAATTTTTGTTTTCTTTTGAGAGAAGGTCTTCTTCAGTAGCCCAGGCTGGACTCAAACAATCCTCCTGCCTTCCCTCCCAACCTTAGTTGGATTGGGATTCCAGTCATATATCACAATGCTCATGGGGACTAATGTAACAGGATCCCTCTAGATGTTCTTTTAATGGTACATGGAAGGTAGGCAAAAGCGGACACCAAGATATCTGATATGAGCAGTTGCAATAATGCAGCTGAGAGGCAACATTCTTGCTAAGTCTCACAATCTTATCTGGCTAAGGTGATTATTTTTCACATACGGGGAATTGCGTTAGAGAAATACCGGGCTGCTAACAAGGTCTTCACAGCACTGTGAGAGGGAGTGTAGCTTTAGCATTGGAGGTTCATCCCAGCTGCAGAGTTGGTAGCAAGTCAGAGCTCACATTGGGCTCTGCCAGAGAAGACGGAGCTTTGTTTAGTATCTGATTCAGAATGAGAACTAGTGATCTAAGAACTCATGCTGGAAGTCCAACAAACAAAGCAAATCCAAATGCTCAATTTAAAATGTGTTCTGTGCACATCTGTGCTTTCTGGTGCCAGTAATGGTTGTAGTGAAAGCTGTGACTTCTGAAAATGGCCCAGGGAAGGTTCCAGTGAAGAATGCTGTGGAGAATCAGAGATGGAACCTTTCTCTGCAGCATTTCCCTGTTGGTATGACATTTAGCCCCCCAAAGCTAGAGTTTCCTCCTTTCTACATTGGTTGTGGTGACAGCTCCTGACAGTTTTCTGTGTAGAAATGGCAGCATGAAAACTCCTGCAAACCTCAAGTTTCTTGGAAATGGGAAGTTTATTGGCACATTTATCATAATTGGTAAAACTATTCTTTTCTTACCCCTTATACACTGAAAAATTTCAAGGTATACACACACCTAGTTTTGGTGGTGATGGTATTGTTTTAAATAAATGGCATTTATTTTTAAATGGCATGTTTCCAATTATAGGTTTGCCTATTATAAAATACTAACTTTTTTTTTTTTTAAATGGGGCAGGAGTAGTTGATTAGTACTGAGAAGTCTGGAGTATCTGGAGCTGAATACCCAAGGTGGCGAGGGTTATAGCAAGTCAGGACAGAGAGACAAGAAGGTCATTGGAGATGGTGAAGCCCAGGAGGAACCTTGGTTTCTCTTCTGAATATGTTAAGAAGCAAGAGTGGAGGCTAGGTCAGATGAGGTGGTTACAGCGGTGCATGTGAGAGAGGTAATTCTCTCACTTTATCATTCGTTCTGAGGAATGGGAACCACACAAGAAATGCTGAGTCACTGCTCAAATCATCATATGTTGAGGGCAAGGGGTGGTGTGCCTTCAGCATCCCAAATTCATCCTAGATGTATCCTTGGTAACAAGAACAATCACATCTTAATATCTGGATGAAAAACTGCCTATCTATTGCTAATGTATAGCTCCTACTCTGCTATACTATTGCCAATCATTATGGTGTATTTATGGGAATCTTTTATAATAAAGCCTGCAAACAAAAAACAACAAACAAATAGATGCTGCTGAGAATAGAATAATAGAATTTTAGGAGAAAGTGAGTCTAGGAAAACCAAACCAAAACAACAAAAACCTCCAATCAGATCACTTTAGAGAAACAGGCCCAGAGGATTCATCACTGCAGGTCTTAACTGTTCTTTCCTGTATGATACCTGTACCATTAGCACATTATACCACTGTCCTAATCTGGACATCAATCATTCTTATTTAAAATGCAAGTGATTTTCTTGATTTGGGGACCATCAACCTATCATGCATTAACATAAACAATTCTTATAAATGTAATATCTTATCAAGAATGTGGTGAAGGGAAGAGAAGGCAGAGATCATCAAACATTATCAGGGAATTTGGAAGAGGAGAGGTGTTAAAGGGAGATTTTCAGAAGATTTCAAGATTTGTGAAATCATCATTATTTTTTAGAGGATTTTAGTTTGAGTGACTTCTACATGCCTGGAATATCCCACAGATGATCAAAGGAGGATCTTGCTAAAGGGGTTTAGAAAAGCCCGAGGGATTGGAAATAGGAGAGAAAAAGAATTAGACCTTAAGGTGAAGAAAAGGAAGCAACCATAGTATATCTTTGCCAGTTTGAAAGCAGAAGATGTCTAAGCATTACCCTGTGTGGTGGACTTCAGAGGGAAATATCTTTCCTACAATACATGGTCATCTATCCACAGACAGCCAAAGGTAGATTATGTCCTGTCTCCACATTAGGAGGTGCCAGTAACTGTTTGCCTGTGAGAGAGGACATTGTAGAACCCTTGTTTCAGCTGCCAGTGGGCAGTGCGTTATCATTTGTTAGAAGAGGCTGGCCTTTTCAATATGCACCAGGATTGTTAGTTGAGTGTTTGGATTTTCCAGTTGTTTCCCTAAATCCCACTGTAAGGAACTCAAGTGGGCTTTGGGAAGACTAATATGGCAATCTCTCTTGATCTCTCTCTTTTATAGTGATCATTCCAATTCAGCACTGATTCAAATCACTTATGGAGTGAAACCTGGCCCATTACATACTGTGGCATTTCTAGAGGACTTTCCCACACCCAGTTGGTAGCACCATTTTTTATAATCGGAGTCAACACTTGAGGACTTTTCTATAAAAAGAAAAGCCCCATATTTGCCTTTGTGGGTCTCATACATTATACCTGCATAATATTTCAAGTAAGAAAGAAATGTTTTTCTTATATTAGAAAAAGATTTTAGGGAAGACTTTCAGTAAATGTTGAAAAATTATGAAATATTTGTGGTTTTAGAGATTTTCTTTTTATTAAAAATCTGAGTGACTTATGCCTAGTAAGTATACATGACACCTTCACACCATGAACACACTATTGTTGTTTTATAGAGGATGACATTGAAGGTTGGTGAGAACAAGTCATTTGCTAAGAATTGCTCACAGATCGGAGCCTCCTTCTCCTCACCTCAATTTCATTACATCTCCCCTTTTAACATGAATAGGGACATGAAGATGAGGCCTGGCTGACGGTAGAACTGTCACCTGACTGAAATACTGGCATAGATATGACTATGGAGATATTATTTATCAGAACACAGAAATGAATACTTTAAAACATTTAAAATGAAAGGAAATACTGGGAATAGTTTTTCTTACCACTTAATACTGCACAGACAGTCACTAGTAGCCATGTTGCAGATGATGAATGTTGTTTGGCTGCTCAGAGCTGCCTGCCCCTCATGCCACTTCCTGGTACAACAATTGATGTAGGCAGAATGAAATCTCATCAGTGTGTCTAGTCTTCTGAGGGCTGAAGCACTTTTAGAAATAAAGGTTAGCTTTCTAGATATTGTTGCAGAATGTGAATGAATTGTCTCTGAATTTGAAACACTGGGGACTCTAGCATTGGGGTTAAAATTTAATCTACCTCAATAAACATAAAACAACTCCATCATTGCAACATTCACAGTGGAGAGGAGGCTGAGCCAGAGTAACTTAATAGTAGTCAGCAGCTAATTGTTTATGATCATGTAGAACTCTATCCAGAAGTCAATGGGAAAAAAATTGTTGCCCATTAAGAACACTGGTATGAAGAGACTGATTTGGATGGAGTAGGATATCAACAACAATAATAGTTGTAGTGTTCTGAAATGATAACGTCCTTTTAAGCATGATTGTGTATATTGCCCCTCACTCCCATTTACATTGTCTCTAAAATAAAAGGAGAGTAGACGTATATTAATGTATTTATTTTAAATTATTCATGAGCCGCTGATGCCTGAGGCAGAGTCTGCAAGTGATAGATCAGGATTTCATAGCTAACATCAGATACTAAACTAAAACCATGCTTCTTTCATAGCAGTGAAAACATGGAGGTAGCATTGCTACTACCATCAGCAGAGGAGGAGTGAGGAATGAAGAACATGCATGCTTCTTCTTTTATCTGCTCCTAAGCAAGATTTCCGCTTTGCTCTGACATTTAATGTCAATGTCAGATGAGGGTCTATCTTTTTTTTTTTTTTTTAGAATGAAAAAATGCATCACCTATTTGTTTATAATAGTCATTTGTGTTTTTTTAACTGGAAGACTTGTACACTTCTCTGGACTTGGTAGTTTCTGAAAGTCCTCCATCTCCGATGGGTAACAGGCATGTTTCTATGGAGTTTGGAAAATGGTCTTTGGCAAAAACAATCTTGATTTTCTATCATACAAGCTATTCCATCTTCTTTTAGTCTCTTTACCAACTCCCTGCTGCTTTTGAAATCAAGCTGTGACTTTTCTGGCTTATCAGACTCTCCATCACAGGGTTTAAATTTGCTATTATGTTTTCTTTGAAGCCGGTATCTTTCCCAGTGCCAAAACATGTGCTTTTAACTCCAGGAGTAGCTAGGAATAGATACATGGTGTCACATAAATTAGTGGGGCAGGTATAAACAAGTGTGTGGCACACTAGACAAAGGAGAATGCCTGTAGATATTTACATCTAGTTCTCAAGTGACTAGCAAATCTATGTATTTGTATCACTCATTTTGAAAAGTTTTCATAGCATATGTGTCTTAATAGAAAAGTCACATGGCTTAAAGAAATAAAATTAACCAGTATAGCTTTTGGCTATATTTTTCACAAGATTGGAAATCATGATAATAAAAGTCACAGTGGAACCTTTGAATTTATTAGTAAACCCTTTAGCATGCATTCATGTATAAAAATGTAAAATTCAATACAAGTGTGGTGGTTTGAATAAGAATGGCTCCCATAGGCTCATACATTTGAATGTTTTGTCACCAGGGAGTGGCACAATTTGAAGGAATTAAAAGGTTAGGTGGTGGCTTTGTTAGAGGAAGTGTGACTCTGGGGTAGGCTCTGAGGTTTCAAGCTCAGAATCTCTCTCTTTTCCTGTAGATCAGGTGCAGCACTCTCAGCTTCTGCTTCAGTATCTGTCTGTATGGCACCATGCTCCCCACTATGATAACAATGCAACTAAGCCTCTGAGACTGTAAGCCAGCACCCAATTAAATGCTTTTTTTTTTTTTTTTTTTTTTTTTTTTGGTAGGAGCTGCTGTGGTCATGGTGTCTCTTTACAACAATATAAAAGTGACTAAGACAACAGGTATAATACAAATATAATTTAGCAGTATGTACAGACTGAGCTACTAGTCTAAGATTTTCATTCTTCCTCTTGATAAAACAACTTTATGCTAAGAGGTATGTGTGTATCCACTTCCTGATTTGGAATTTGGTGTTATTGACACTTTTCCTGAGGAGATGTGGCAACAATGGCAGACCAAAGTGAGGATACCACCTAAATCCAAGCTGGGAAACTAATGAGTTATTGTGCTTACTTAAAAAGTACAGGTAAGGGGTTACTTGTAGGATCAGAAATAACTCAAAGGCAGCATGGGAGACAGCCCAAGAACCTCTGAAAAGCTGGATGTCAGGACACAACCTTCGAACAGCTTGACGGGCTGGAGAGTATCTCCAGCGACTCAGGTGGTCCAGGTAGCTTGGCTCCACGTGGCTCATCGTGACTGAGCAGCTGGGAAGGTCTTTGTCTCCTTCAGTTGGCTCTGCTGGTCTGTGAAGGTCTCTCAACAGCTCTTACTACTTGTATACTCTTGGAGAGGGTGAGGTCTAGTTTAACCGGTCCATTTTAGGGACTGCCTGAAGACTGAGTAGTTTTCTTTATGAACATACAAAAACTTTTCTGCAGGTTAGAATATTTTCCCTTCTCCTTAGAACATCCTGCTATTTCACCCTATCCTTCTGTAACATCTTGCATCTAATGAACTTCCTTTCAAGAGGGAAATTTTTAATTTTAAAGGAGATTTTTATATAACACTTAGCCAGCCAACTCAGGGCTTAGATCAATGGATTTTTGTGAATGTGATATAATCTTGAAATGTACATGCAGAAGGTTGGCCTTTTAGAACTTCTGTCTTTTCCTTTTTCTTTTTTCTCTCAATGGAAACTATTCTTTGAATTATACCATCCCAACAATAATGATAAGAATTTGAAATTTTGTTTTTTAAAAATACAACTGTAGCAGACAAGTCCAACCTATTTCTGAGAATAACAGTTGGGAGTAAAGGAGGGAGGGAGCAAGGGAGGGGTGGAAGGGGCAGAGAGAGAAGGAGAGAGAGGGAGAGAGAGAGAGAGAGAGAGAGAGAGAGAGAGAGAGAGAGAGAGAGAGAGAGAGAGAGAGAGAGAATTTTATGGTCATAAGACTTTGAAATTCTGTATTAAGGAGCAAAATAAGCAATGCATATGGATGAAGTTGTAGGGACACTTTCATGAGATGCATGTTGTCCACTTTTAGATGAAATATTTCAAAGGAAGTCAGGTTAGTTTGGGTTAATTTCTGTACAACTCAGTATAATAAAGATCATAAAC
The DNA here is from genome assembly GCF_008632895.1 of Mastomys coucha. Taxonomy (NCBI): domain Eukaryota; kingdom Metazoa; phylum Chordata; class Mammalia; order Rodentia; family Muridae; genus Mastomys; species Mastomys coucha. The sequence continues at coordinate 10,821,724 of NW_022196900.1, forward strand.
CATCAAGAAATAAAATCACTCATTGCATCGCATCACAAGCAAACTTGCTGACTTATGCAATGCCCAGAATCAGTAGAATTACCCTTACAATAAAAACAAAGCAGCCTTGAAGCCATAGGTATGTTTCTCTTCTGTTTGTTTCAAAAAGTAAAAGCAAGGATAAATCATAGTAATATTTAAACATGTGTCCTCATTCCTTTTCTTATTCATTGCCACTGCTTCTACATAGTTTCTCTTCCTGAACTGTCTGCAAAGTTTTTAGACCACTCCCTGTTTAAAGATTGCCCAGCTATAGCCCATGGCTTTAAATATTTAACATTTGCCTTAAATGGTTCCTCTGGACTCTCTGTCATGAGTCCCCCAGAGGGCTGACAGAAGGTTGAGGACCTCAAATCTGACTCTGCTAGAGTAGACAGGGCCAACCCTGGGTGGGTAAGAGCTGAGGAAGCTGATCTTTTAATAACTGCTAACATGCACTTGTATAAAATAAATTTACTCTGTGTTAGTGAGCCATGGCAGATGTTCTGCATAGAATGCAGAAATTTGTAACTGAAACTGAATGTAGTGGGTTAGACCTGTAGTCTCAGAACTCCAGAGGCTAAAACAGGAGGATTGCTCTTTGAGGCCAGCCTGAGCTTCACAGTGAGTTCCAAATTAGCTTAGGTTACACTGTGAGACCCAGTCACAAAATGAAAAAAAAAAAAAGACAAGAGAAAAAAGAAATAAATGAGACTTAAAAAGAGTTGTGAAATTTAATTGCCTCAACGAGGCAGATTAAAGAGATATGGGAAGTATCTGAGATAAAAAAAAAAAAAACTTCATTGATTGCATTTGAGTTCTTTATATGCATTTAAACATAAGGAACCAATGAGAAAATGTTAGATAGCAGAAAAGAATTTCTGCTAGAAACCAGAAAATAGGATGACATCCTGATAAGACAGAAGCCAAATAGACTATTAATATGTGCACATACATATAAATGTATAATTTTTCTCACAGTAAATATAATGGTTCCCAAATCAGATGTGTACCAGGTGGGTAGCATTTTGAATTGCAGAAATGTTATTTCACTTCTCTGTAATGAAAATTAAGTTTTGTTCAATTTTCTATTTTCACTGATAGTAGAAACTTGAAAAAGGCTCTTATATGGGGTCTACTTTGATTGGTTGAGCATCATGCTATAGAATTCTTTCTCTCTCAATCTCCTTTCCCAAGTAGTCCTATAAATTGTCCTAGCACTACAGGAAGAAGCCAGCTCTGTGGACACTATGGGCCCTCCCATGTTGCTGTTGTGGCCTCCATAGACAGCTTCTGATGCTGGTCTGCATCTTCTGTGGAAGCCTTAAGATCTGCATCCTCCAAGTTCCTTCAAGTCATTGGCTCAGTCAGTCACTTCTGCATCTTTTAAGGAGCAATGGAAACTGCCTTCTGAAACTCACCTTGGCAAACTTGGCTGGGTGGGAACTGAGCAGTCTGTCCTGAGGTCTCTGTCTAGACACTACTCTCATTTGCTTTCATGCTCAATGAAACTTCAGACTTAAGGCCTTTTCATGGCTTCCAGTCTAGTGGGCTATCATACATTGTTCTTTTCGCTGGAAAATTCTTGGTATCCATTACATATTTATCTCTTTCTCCCACAAAATATCAACCTTATATTACCTTTTTAGTCGATGTCGATAGCCAATTATTAAACACTTGGCAGCTTATCATGAAATATTATGGAAGAGGAGGCTGGTTGTCTTCTGAATATGACATGACTTTTGTATTCATGAATGGAATAGCTGTGGTTACCTGTATAAGATCAAGCCAGCCAAATTTCCAGCATAGATAGGGGCAATGCTTTCTAGGCCCCACCTCTTACTGAGGAGATAGTGTCAGGTGGTAGCTGGTGGGGGAAGACAGTCAATCTTATTTGTTTTTTTTTTTTTTTTTTTTTTTTTTTTTTTTTTAGGTTTCTTATGTTCAAATGGATGGCTTACATTGTAGAGACGTAAATACAGCACTAAATAGGACTTTGTAACAGTGAGAGGGCAGGGAGTGTTGGCAGGAGGGCTGTTGGAAGGGTACAGTGGGAGGGGAAGGGAAGTACAGATATGTATGATCATGTGTCACTGAATACACATATAATCTCAAAAAGAAACATTTGAATATGGCATCTTAAGTGAATACATGCATATTACCTTACCCTTTCTGTGGCCAGGATGCCTAAGCCGTCTATCTTCTCAAACGTCACCCAACAGTTGCTTGGCTCAGCTCATCTGGAAGTCTGACAGGGGCAGGAACTACTTCCAAGCTCATTGTGTGTTGGCAGAATTCATTTTATTTTGTCTTTTTCTGCCTCTTGGTTGTTGGAGTCCCCCAGAACCCAGACCACCAGCAAGTACTAGCAGCCCCCGTAAGTCTTTAAGTGGTTGACATATTCAACATGATCACTTGTTTTATGAAAACCCTAATCAAAATAACATCATCACACTAGTGACATAACCTCAGCCATAAAAATGGCATCATAATAAAGATACATCTTGTTAATTTGTCATGTTCTACTGTCAAGAGTCCAGTTATGCATGCTCCAGTCTAGGAGAGGAGTCATTTATGGGCATGCATACAAGGAAGTAGAGATTGTGGGGGCCACCTTGAAGTAAAATTACTCATAATGACATACTGCTATACCCACACATTAGGGACTTCTTCAGCCTTCATCAGAGAAGCTTCTTGCACTAGTTGACAATTAACACAGAGACTCCAAACTAGTCAATATATAGAGATTGATAGACTTTAGAGAACTCAGTCTTCTTTTTTTTAACTCAGTCTTAAATAGATGTTTTCATCAAAGCCCTCCTCTAGGCTTAGGAATCTTTATGGAAAAGGAGGCAGAAAAAATTTTTAAATCCAGAAGTGATGGATGACATCAAGGAAACAGTGTCTTCCAGATATGATAGGACTGATACAAATATAAACTCAGAGAGACAGAAGCAGTATGCACAAGACCTGTCCAAGTTCAAGTCAGTTGAGGTTCCAGCACTGAGAAGAGAAATGGGACACAAGCTCTCATACCCAACCAAGAAGTTATCTACAGTTGATACCCGTTGGTAAAGAAAAAGAAATCAGTTTTCTTTAGTGGAATCTAATGGAGTAACCATACCTTAGGGTAGGCTCCATGCCCAGGAGTTGTTGGACAACACAAAATAGTCTCAGTGGTATTTTTGAAGACTTTTTGTCTCATTTTTGTCTTTCTTTGGATTTTTTTGTCTTATTGGTCTTATACTTACTTTGATGTTGATATTTGTGTATTTTTGTCTGTGTATATCTCTTTGTTGTTGCTATTTTATTTTTGTTTATTTGTTTTAAAGAGAGTGAGAGAAAGAAGAGATGGGTAGCTAGAGAGGTGGGGAGGATCTGGAAGGTACTGGGTGCAGGGGAAAACATGATCAAAATATATGGCATGAAAAACCATTATTTTTCTTAATGAAAGTTTAAGACAAACAAGAGCTAAATATAATCATGTAACAACATCAAAGATGTACTTGAAGTCATAATGTTGATTCTTTGAAGAAATAGGAGCTGCATATTTGTTATTAACTCTTCTTGACTATCAAGTCATTCAACAATTGACCTTTTTAAGTAAAATGACATAGTGTATGCAAATTAATGCTATAGAGAAGGAAGACACGAGAAAGAAGCAAAGGATAAAAAGAGTAAAACAAAGCATCCAGGGATTGTAGAAAACTGGGAATCAATATAGACACTTAACATAAAGGGGCAGTTATGTAAGCTATATCAACTCTGTAATTTAACTCAGTTAAGAGAGTAAACAGAATAATTTGACCTTTCATACATTACCTGGGAAAAATTCAAACATAGGTTGTACTTAATTTGGCTATAATTTTGTATATAAAATCTTTATTTGTTTAATAATAGAAAACAATCACAGATCAGGGACTTCGTGCCCATGAGGCATTGTCAAGACATAGTAGGACCTGTAAGTGGCAGGGCTATGTCAGAGGTTACAGATTGACTTCTTCCCCTTGGTCTTTGGTTTTCTGTCTGGGGATGCCATCTTTCTCTTCATAAGTGCTCCTGTGATTATGAAGCCTTTCACAAGAATTTTCTCATAAGTAGGAAAGTTGTTGATACCATGTCCTCCAACATCTAGAGCTGGGAACTGTTTAATTAGGTTTTTTCAAAACAATTTCCTAGCCTGGGTATTTTGTTATATATACACATATTGTTTCATTTGATTAGTAGAAAACTTTTTTGAGTTTTAAAAAATTGTGTCAATGTGATATCTTAAAAATATTGAATTATATATGTATATATGTGTATATATATACATATATATGAATATAAGCACATATAACTTAAACTCAACATCCATGGGTCATGTTCCAGTCATGGAATATAAACTAATATAACTTGAAATTCTTATATATTAGTGCCCATTCCAAAACAGCTTAATGGATGGGAACATGTAGAATTCTACTTGGCATTGCTTTATACTGTGGGCTTTAAAAAGAAGAAAAGGCTGCAAAAATGGACTTGAAAGCACTTCTTTCCCAAGAGAAGGCTTCTGTGGTCTACAAAAGGCTGGGTCTGTGGAGCCCTTTGAAATGAGTTTGAGGTATCCTGTGATTCCTTTCATCCTGTATTTTGGTTTTGTAAAGACTTAATGTTTTCTAAGGTGCTTTTAGTCAGATTAATTGATGTTCTCTAGGTTACCAGGGTCTCACAAAAGGAGTGCACAGAAAAATAGTCTGGGCACTCTTGATGTTTTCAACACACATAGATATGCATACTAGCTGTGATTTAGGATTCCCACCTTGATGCCATTCTCTGCATTTCTGACATCTGTTTTAAGACTTGGGCCTTTGAATGCAGAAACATGGATCTGGTGGTGTATATAAAGACATGACTGATACTCTCCCTTGGATGTTATATGAGGCTTACAATAGCAAAGAGATGCATAACAAGGAGCAGACACTTCATTACTTCCATCAAACTAGGCAATAGCCTAATTTTCTACATTTTCCTTGTTTTATAGTAGTTAGAAGAATAGACCTATAGTATACTAGAAATGATAAATGAATATATGAGCTAGGGGTATCAATTGAACATGGCATAATGAATGACAATAAAATTAGGCATAAACCGTCATATCAAGGCAGGCTGAGGCTACTTAGGAGGAAAGGGGTCTTAAAGCAGGCAAAAGAGTCAGAGATACCATCTATTCCCACAGTTAGGAGTCCCACAAGAACATCAAGCCACACAATAATAACATAAATACAGAGGACCTAGCAGACCATACAGGGTCCTTGGTTGTTGCTTCAGTCTCTTTGAGTCTTGCTTAGTTGATTCTGTGGGCCTCGTTCTCATGGTGCTTTCTTGGTGTCCTCAACACCTCTGGCTCCTACAATCCTTCCTCCCTCTCTTCTGTAAGTTTCTCCTTACTTTGTCTAGTGTTTGAATGTGGGTCTCTGCATCTGCTCCCATCAGTTGCTGGATAATGCCTCTCTGATGACAATTGGGTTAGGCATAGATTTATGAGTAAAGCAGAATATCCTTAGGAATCATTTCATTGACCTTGTTTTGTTTTATGCCTGTCATGGTTGAGTCTATGTTGGGACTATGGCTGTTCAGCTTCTGGTTGCTGGCCATCCAGGCAGTGCTAGGTATAGACTCTCTTTCATAGTACGGGCCCCAAGTTGGACCAGTTGTTGGTTGGCCACTCCTACAAGTTCGGCTCCACCATTGCTCTAGCACACCTTTCAGACTGGACAGATTGTAGATCGAAGATTTTGTGGCTGGGTTGATGTCCAAATTCCACTCCTGGGAGCTTTCAAAGCAATCTCTTAGCTGTGACCCTCTGTGAAATCAAAAAACAAATTATATCCACCATACTATGGCCCAGTGCAAACATTCTCATTCCAGAGAGGAAGAGGGTGGCATAGCAAGGAAGGGGAGGGCAAAGCAAGGTTGACACTTGCATGGCTGGCCCTCAACATGTACTCAACAATAATCAGTAATGGTGTGTGACTCAAAAGTCCTTGAGAGCTTTGCTGCCTCTGGGCTGAGTATGGCAGAGGGCAGAGGGCAGCTTCTTCTCTATTTCAATTAGATTGAGTCACCATAAGATTGTTCACTGGATTGCATTAGCTTATTTTCTTTGTAATTCTCACATAATAAATTGTAGTTAATGTTAGACACTTGTCTTTTATTCTAGTTGCTGCAATAAAATTTGTTAAATCATTTACTGGAAATAAGGTTAAAGATTTTTTTGCAGCTATCTAATTTCCTTGCATAAGATTTTTCTCTGAACAATTGTTTTAGAAGGAATTTACAGAAAAATATAGTTTTCCCTTCAGAACTGATAATCCGGTTTTTACTGAAGTGGGAACTATAATTGGCCCTAATTATTCCTTTCATTGTCTACGCCAGGAAGCTCAGGGTCCGCTTGGAAATTTGTGTGATGGAATTATGTTGAGTGTGTTTGTCTTTTTGGTTAATTTCTTGATTTTATGATTTATACCCATATATGATCTATTTCAAGTTTTTCTTTCCTGCTTAGTTGCCTCATATCTAAATTAAAAAATAGATTTATTTTTATTTTCTGTGTGTGAGTGTTTTGCCTATATGTATGTATTGCATTACATTCATGACTAGTGTATGAGAGGCCAGAAGAGGGCATCAGATTTCTTGGAAATGGTTTACAGGCAATTGTGAGCCACCATGTGTGTGCTGGGAATTTAATTTGGGTCTTCTGCAAAAGCATCACATTTTTTTACCTGCTGAGCCAGATCTCCAGCACAGAAGTTTAATCAATCAAGGAAGGAATTTCATCCTATTCTGTGAAGTATGAATGGAAAAAAAATACATTGTGTGTCTTTCTCAAATTATTAATTTGATAAGGAAAATTCTCAGATGGAATGTAAAGCAATAAGCTCAAAAGGCTAGCAGAGTGAAGTCACTCACATGTGCCTCCGAGCTTTTCCATTCTTCTGAGGTCTTCTGAAGATCTTGTAGAATTTAGTGTATAATTGATGCATTTTGTATTTTGTGGTAAACATGTATATTAAAAATAGGCACACTTAAATTAGGAGAAAATTATGAAATGATTTTCATTATTTTTTTTAAAAAAGGTCAAATCTTTGTTAAAGATTCTATAAGGCTGCCTGACTGACTAGAACTTCCCAGTTGTGAAACGTTGAAATGTAGCAGACTCAGAGCCAAATTATCTCAAGCTATATTAAGTTCCTGTAATGACCATCCATTGCCCACTTTTATGTCTTGACCTAATATTCTTGTGACTACCAGGGAAAATGATCTGGAATGTATTCAATTAACAGAACACTATCTTCTAACAAACCCAAAGCTAAAAATAGGCTCATATTTTGTCTGAAACAACAGCACGTACTTCCTGTAACTTGATGTAAACCTGATACTTCTACCAATGTATTTGAAAAATATGCCTTGCTTTATTACTTTCTATATTCTATTACTATACAAACTTCATGAAATTATTTCCATGTTGGAATATGTCATTTTGGTAGAATTTGAATTGTTTCCAGGCCTTGGTCACTTAAATTTGGCTCCAGAACAAACCAACTCATTCACTTTGAGGTGAGAGCTATAAATTGCATTGACGAAATGTCCAATGAGAGCAACAGACACAATAGCATACAAAATAATTTAAGTTATCTAAGCATAGCCATAAGCAATCCTAACCTCACAGAAGCCATGGTTGCCTGCATGGCATTGGGCCTGACACCAGTCAGTAATAGATCAAGGAGGGACTTATGAGGCCCTGCTCCTCCTTAATAACCAATTTTCTACCAGTGGATTACAGAGATTGGGAAGTCCTTGTCTTCAGCTGTGAACCCACTACTGAGCCCGCCAGGCTCCAAAGGATAGTTCCAAGTCAATGATCATGAAGATGATCCTGGTTAACCAAGTGGCTCACTAAAAACAAAAACAAAACAACAAATGAATGTGAACAGGTCCTGTATGGAAGACAAGGGTTGAGAAGGGTAGACTGGAAACAAGTAGTTAGAAGTAAGAGTAGTTAGAATGCATTATTTACATTTATGAACTTACCAAAGAACAAATATATTTAAAGTTATTAACGTTAGAAAAGTGTTTTAGTCTTTTTTCTCTCCCATGATTTATACATAAAAATATTTATGTTCTGTGCTGGTGGTTACTTTCTGTGAACTTGACACACACTAGGGTCACCTGGGAAGAACAAGCTTCAGTTGAGGACTTGCCTCCATCAGATTGCAGGCAAGCCTCTAAAGGCATTTTCATGATTAAGAAATGATATAGGAGAGCCCTGCCCACTGCACAGGTAGTCCTGGTTTATTTAATAAAGCAGGCAACCCAGTAAACAGCTTCCTTCCTTCCTTCCTTCCTTCCTTCCTTCCTTCCTTCCTTCCTTCCTTCCTTCCTTCCTTCCTTCCTCTCTTTCTTTCTCTCTTTCTTTCTTTTTCCTGTTTTTATTATTTTTATTAGATATTTTCTTTATTTGCACTTCAAATGTTATTCCCTTTCCTTGTTCCCTCTCCAACCCCCCTCCCCTTAGTTCACCCTGTCCCCCTGCTCACTAACACACTTACTCCCACTTTCCTGTCCTGGCATTCCCCTAGACTGGGACATCAATCCTACACAGGACCAAGGGCCTCTCCTCTCATTGATGTCCCCTAAGGCCATATGCTCCATATGCTCCATATGCTCCATATGCTCCATATGTGGCTGGAGCCATTAGTCCCACCATGTGTCCTCTTTGGTTGGTGGTTTAGTCCCTGGGAGATCTGAGGGTACTAGTTAGTTCATATGGTTGTTCTTCCTATGGGGCTGCAGACCCCTTCAGCTCCTTAGGTCCTTTCTCTAACTCCTTCATTGGGGACCCTGTGCTCAGTATAATGGATGGTCGTGAGCATCCACTTCTGTATTTGTCAGGCACTGGCAGAGCCTCTCAGGAGACAGCTATAACAGGCTCCTGTCAGCAAGCACTTGTTGGCATCCACAATAGTGTCTGGGATGGATTCTGTATATGGGATGGATTCCTAACTTTCTTATGTGGTCTTTCCTTCAGTTTCTGTTTCCAAGTTTCTGTCAACCTAAGCTATATGGCAGATAAACCTTTTCTTCCTAAGTTGCCTTTGGCCAGTGTTTTATCCTAGCAATCCAGTAATGAAACTAGAACAGGTTTTCTGAAACACTTCCTCCCATGAATAACTTACATTCATCTAAATGAATAACATCTAATTGTAGCTTTGTAAGCTTTTCTGCAATTTACATTTGTTTTGAAAATAGAGTTGTTTAATTATTATTTAATTTTGAGCCTGGAGTCAGATGCAGTTAGTCTCAAAAACTTAGGATCCTGATGCACAGTAACCTCCCCCTGACAGTCTGCATCCTCTTAGCTACAAGGAACAGTGGAAACACACATTATCTTCAGTCACTTACATAGGTCCCTTACTCCTGCCAGCTTGCCAAGTTGTAGACAATATGGAAAGATCACTTTTGAAGCTCTGGAAAGCATAACTGAGGAGCTGGAATGGGGGACATTGGGATCATAAAAGTAGCTGCCAATGAAAATAAAACTGCTGGTTATGTTTGGTTCTCTGTACAAATGGGCAGTCATCACAGCTGGGTTTGCTGGACCGCGTTAAGAGAAGAGTATCCTGTTGGCTGGTGTGGTAGTGCCCTGTCCTTCTGGCTACCCAGTGTCTGATGCAGTGGTCCTCCGCCACCTGGGAGGAAGGACTTCATTATGAGACACCATGAGTCATGGGTGAAGAGTTCTAACATTCTGGTTCTCTGATGAGGCAGTGTAGGAAGGTACCACTCCAGACATTTAGCTCTTTCTTTTTTTTAATTTTTTCCTTTTTTTAATTAGATGTTTTCTTTATTTACAATATCTCTTTTCCCAGGTTCCCCTCCAAAAGAAAAAAAGAAAAAAAGAAAAAAAGAAAAAAAGAAAAAAAGAGAAAAAAGAAAAGAAGAAAATAAAAAAACCAAAAACTAAAACAAACCCCTATTCCCTCCCCTCTCCTCCTGCTCACCACCTTATCACCTCCTGCTTACTGGCCCTGGCATTCCCCTACTCTGGGGATGGCCAAGTTGGTCATCAATGGGAGGAGAGGCCCTTGGCCCTGTGAAGGTTCTATGAAATTTATTTTTTTATTTGTCAGATAGCTGACTGTGAGCTTCTAAGAGAAGAGACAGCATGTATGAGATTTTCTCTCTAAACCCTTCCAGAGGCCTCCAAATTTAAATTTATTCTTCTCTACAAGATACACAGAGGGATACGTCCAGTTGGAAGGCCATGGGTTTATGCTCTGAGATGGTACCTCATGTTTTTGTTTCCTATTCTCATGTGCTTTGTTAGTATATCTCATCATATCATGTGTTCAGTTAGAAAATGAGTGTAAAATTTTCATCTTCCTGTGCATTCTGATATAGATAAATATACCCAGGTGGCATAGTGTGAATATAAAATGTCCCCCAGCCTCATATGTTGAAAGCTTGTCTTTAGCTAATGGTGCTATTCTGATAAGTTGTGGAAATTTAGGGAGGTAAGGTCTAGCTTGAGAAAGTATTTAATTGAGAGCATGTCTTTGAAGGTTTCTGGTCTGTTTTTCACTTCCCCTCTGCTTTCTTCTTCCAATGAGGCGAAGAATCTTCTGAATATGCCTGTGCCACGATATCTGCTCAAGCACATGGGTGCTCAACCACTGAGTGTGGACTGAGTACCCTGAAACTCACAGCACAATACATCTGGCTTCCCTTAAATTGTTTTGCTTAGTTTTTGGTCATAGTGCTGAAACTTTAGTCCAGCAGGCTTTTTGTTTTGTAGAATAATATAAATGCAAGATCGCACAGAGCTCATATTCCAGTCAGAATTGATTGATGGTTAGTGAGATACTATGACATGCTAAAGCATGGCGTGACCCACATAAATCCCAGGCACAATTTGAATCACTGTATTTTCAGTCATTGAAGACTATGAATTTTTCTCTTGGTTTATACTGTTAATCTATAGGTTGTCTACTGCTAGGCAGGGATCAGAGAAGCTCAATTCAGCTAACCCAGAGGGTGGAAAATTTTAGCCTTAATTAGAATTCGTGAGGGAATAATGTTAGAGATCCTTTTTAGTATAGTTTAGAGATCTTGCAAAATTCCTCAACTTTGTGTTAATAAATTGAATTTGTATTTACTTATTTGGGGGCTGCTCTTTGCATACAGTCTCATCAGGATTACTTTGAAGATGAGAGTGTTATTTCGATTTAGACACCAAAAGTGAAGCAACAACAACTAATGTAAGGCCTTTTAAAATTGGATAAAATTTTAGTTTTTCCTGGAGACTCTAATAGTGACATGTTTTAATTGTCTTATATGGTTATAGTAGTTAGATTGATTTTTCAATTGCTAAGTGTTTTCATATAATTTTAATATCAGCCTTTCAAGTAAAGATTTCCATTGAACCAACACAGAAATAGAAAGGTAGAGAGGTCAAGTTATAAGTTTGAGAAATGTAACAAGGTAAGATGATATCAAATAGCATGGGCTCATCTTGAAAGAGTTAACACTCCCCTTGGTCCATCTATAATGTCTAGAATAGAATTCTGTGAGAAACCACAAGCTCTCAGAACACATTGTAGTTTCAGGAACCTGTAAGGCGCTTCTAGTTCTTTCATGCAATAGGGCCTCTAGAAACTAAGTCTCATTTGAGAACTTGTGTGCATGAAGGAACATTCTGGGAACTGTAGCTATTGTTCTGATTTTTGTTGGGATCCCAGTGGTGGTGGTGGTAGGGAAGCAGGGTTGGGCTAAAGGTGATGATCACACAGATCCAAAAGTTTCCATAACAGACTCCCTGAGGAGTTCTAGAGCAGATGTGCCTTTCAGAATTGTCCCAGATTGAGGCAAAGAGACAGGGCCTTTCTTTTCTATCTTCTTATCTTCCTTACCTACCAAATACTGAAACAGCAATGCCTCAATTGAAAACATATAAATGCTGGGCAAAGTTATTCCCTTTATTCTTAGTGTGTAAGTCACTCATAAAATAGTTAGACATTAATACTCTTAAATAGCATGGTGTGGTGGCTCATATGCTGTGATAACTTGACTGTATAATTGGGTACCTAGATGTTTGGCTCAATGTCCTTTCTTAATGTGTGTGTCTGAGAATATTTTTAGCAGAGTAACAACAGGTACTGAGTTGGCCATCTGAGTAAAAAAAATTTTCTCAGCAATGTGTATGAATATTCTCTGTTAAATAGAAGAAGAGAAATAGGGATAAGTTGATCTCTATTTGACTAATTAAGGGAGGTAAGCTGGGAGATTAATCTTTTACTGTTTTATTGTGTTTTTTTTTTGTTGTTTCTTTTCTTTCCCTAGAGAGAGGGGGAGACAGAGAGAGACAGAGAGAGGAAAAAGAGAAAGAACATGAAGTTGGATGGGTTGTTACATGGAAAAGATCTGGCAAGAGTTATGGAAGAGAAAATAATGTGATGAAAACATGCTGCCTAAAAAAATTAATAAAACTAATTTATTAAAAAAGAAACAACAATGCCACAAACAAACAAACAAACCATAAAGTACCAAAACAAAACAAATCTTGTATAAAAGAAAGAAAGAAGGAAAGAAAGAAAGAGGGAAAGAAGAAGAAAATAAACAGATAAAGGAAGGATGCATGGGTGGAAGAAAGGAAAGATCTTGAAGTCCGTTTCATGTTGATCAGTTACTACTGGACATGGAGCCTGTTCTGGCATGTTGTTGATGTTCTCAAAGACATTCATTAAAGAAAATGAGTTTTCCCCTTATCAACAACTTCTTGGTTAGGTATGGGACTTTGTGCCAATTTCCTCTTTTCAGTGCTAGGATTCTGTCTGGCTTGAACCTCTATAGGCCATGTGCATGCTGACATTAGCCTCTGTGAGTTCATATCAGTCCAGTTGTGTCTGAAAGACACTGTGTCCTTGGATGTAGACACCCCTTTACCTCTTAAAGTCTTTCAGTCTCCTCTTCTGCAGCATAAGTCCCTGACCCTTGAGGCAAGGGTCTTGTAAAGGCATCATTTACTAACATTTCTCATTGCAAATTTTTCAATTCAGGGTTTCTGTTAATTATCTAATTATACTATTATTCATCATTGTTTTTATTTATGCATGTCTATGCACCTCTGTGCAGGTGCCCATGGAAGCCAGAAGATGTCAGGACCTTTAAAGCTCCAAGTATAGATGATTGTAAGTTGCCTGCCATGTGTGCAGGCATGTGAGCAGGCATGTGAGCAGGCATGTGTGCAGGCATGTGTGCAGGCATGTGAGCAGGCATGTGTGCAGGCATGTGTGCAGGCATGTGAGCAGGCATGTGTGCAGGCATGTGTGCAGGCATGTGTGCAGGCATGTGTGCAGGCATGTGTGCAGGCATGTGAGCAGGCATGTGAGCAGGCATGTGAGCAGGCATGTGTGCAGGCATGTGAGCAGGCATGTGTGCAGGCATGTGTGCAAGCATGTGTGCAGGCATGTGAGCAGGCATGTGTGCAGGCATGTGTGCAGGCATGTGTACAGGCATGTGAGCAGGCATGTGAATTTGAGAGCTCTGAAAAAGCAGTGAATACTCTTAACTACTTAGCCATCTCTTCAGCCTTTGTTTTTATGTTCTTCTTCAATAAAAAAATCTTGCGATCTGAGCTCTTGTATACCACCTACTTTGCTGGATTCTGGTATAAACTGGTTAGCAGAGCACTCTTTGCCTCCACTTGTGTGGGTTTCTGCTTAAATAAAGAAAACATTAAATTTTACATAAAACAGAATATAAACTGTGTGAATAGAAAAGGAAGTCTGAGCATCAATAAGTTAATACTTAAGTTCCTGTTTACTGTGGCAAACATGCTACCTGACTCACTGGTTATGTGGCCTCCATAGTGTATAGTAGGGACCCATAATATGAACTCAAGCTATATAAAAGTAATATAGGTAAAGGGTCTCACCCCAAAACTGTGTGCCCTAGAGGGAACATGAAGCTAAAAGTATTGCATTCAATTGATTGACTTCAGTTTTTAATTACTTCTTATACAATGAGTGCTTTATTGAGCTGGTGATGGTTCTTATATTAAAGATACTTACCTTTAAAAAAAATGACCTCTAATTCAGCATGCCAGTCCATGCTAAATTGAAGACAGAGAAATCCATTTTTACCCTAGAGAAATGATTTCTGGTATTGAATTTCTTGAGCTCCTGTGTAGTACAGGAGAGAATCATGTATGACACTTGATCCATGGTGAAAGAAGTGGTAGTTTTGATTAAATCCAATTTTTTTCAGATGTTGTGACATTAAACAGCCTCCAAATGAGGTCTGACTCCATACAGTTTGTCCGTATATGAATGGATACTGAATCCAGGCAAACTTGAGTTTGAATCAAAGTTGTCTCACAAGTAGCTGTATGATATTGGGGAATTTAATTTGCTGTGCTTCATTTTATTCCTCTATAAAGTGTGGATAGTTTCATAATATAGGTGATTATGAAGATTAAATGGAAACACCTGAAACACTTGACTGTTCTGTGTTTCAGGGAGCAATAAAGTGTGCTAAGAAAAATCTTGCTAAACTTAGAAGTCTAAGAAGGCTGAGGCAGTAATGCAGTTAGGAATTATTTTGTACTGACATTTGAGACATAGGTGTAAGCAGTGTATGCGATGGTTTTTCTGGCTTAAGCTTGAGCAGGTCTTTTGCTTGTTGGCACAACAATGTGAGCTTATATGTATGACTTCCCTGGTGTGTTTGGAAAACCTTTCCTGGAAGTCACCCAACACCCTTAGCTCTTATAATCTTTCTGCCCCTCTTCCTCCTCTTCATTGAGCACCATTATCTGAGGAGGCTATTGACATTCGATAACTGATGGGCTAGTTTAACCACACTCCAGGATAGATCCCATACTGAGGAGTAGTTGGGCAACATAATGAATGTCTGGAGAGAGAGAGACAGACAGAGAGAGAGAGAGAGAGAGAGAGAGAGAGAGAGAGAGAGAGAGAGAGAGAGAGAGAGAGAGAGGGAGACAGAGAGAGACAGAGAGAGAGAGGAAGAGAGATACAGAGATACAGAGAGACAGAGACAGAGAGAGACAGAGAGAGAGGGAGAGAGAGATACAGAGAGACAGAGAGACAGAGACAGAGAGAGACAGAGAGACAGAGAATGACATTGGGCAGAAAGATGAGAAGGGTAGATCTGTGACGAAGTTGTATGATCAAAATACATTGTAAAATGTGTAGAGAATTAATAACTCATTACTAAAGAGTTGGCATCAAAGAAACAGGGCTGCTACTAAGACTAAAGTAGACCTCATAATTTCTTAGACCACCCAGAAACAGGTTTGAGGAAGGAATTTTGAAGAGTTTGGAAAAGTGAACTAGAGAAGCCTTGGTGTGCTGTAATGTGTCTTCAGGGGTTATTCCTGTGGAACTCTAAGACAAATGCCACATGAAGGTGGACAGTGACTGACAGGCTTGTAGTATATCACACCTGGGTGGGTACTGTTTGGGAAACTGGATTAGAGGCTGTTCCTGGTATATCCTGGTAAAGAATCTGTCCACAGTTTTTGCATGTCCTAAAATATTGTGAAAGGCTAAGTTTAATAGTGGGTTACCCAGTACTTTAATGGGAAATTTCAAGATAGCAAAGCATTCAGGATCTCATACAGCTGCTGCCACATTGCTTTTAGCCACGTTTATTATGAGAATGAGAAGCAAAATGAGGAACAGAATGATCTGAGCAATGTGCAGGCTAGCCCAAGGAGAACATACTAGACTCCGCCGAGAAGTACTGCTTTGTTCCAAAAGAACTTCAAGCCTTTAAAAAGAATGCAAGTACTTTTCACAGGGCTGACAGAAAAGCCTGGAGGGCATCTCAGGAATCATCCACTCACCATATATCACAGGCTACATGGTATAAGCTTGTACACTTATTTCAAAGATGTTCCCCTGAGAAAAGAAACCAGAGTCTGTTTGAACAAAGCTACCTTAGAGAGTGATTTCCTGGTTTCAATTGTCCAGGCACTCACAAGTTCCTACTACACAGTCTAATGGGGCCCAGATATTGTTCCAGCTGGCAGCAGATATTAGCATGATGCATGTAATGCTGGTTTCATAGGAATAAAGAAACAAGAATTACAGAATGAGAATGTTTACTCTATTCCAATGTATGTTGGGTGTCTGGAACTTGTTTTTTAGTTTTACAGGAACTCAGAGCTAAGAATTTGTCTCCAAAGGGATTGCAAATTTGGATTTTTGAACAATGTTGAAATAAATATGGGTTTGTAAAGTGTTGAAGATAGACTTAATAAGTTTTTCAGTATAGTAAGATCATTATCCTCCAGAGGACAAGGGTAGAGTGTTATGGTTGGATTATGATGCACCTATCTATGACACCACTTTTGGATGCATGGTCCCCAGGGTATGGTATTGCTTTGAGAGTTCTAAGAACTGTATGAGGTGAACTTTGGTGTTAAGAACTGTCACAGCAGAGGAGAGCTAGGATACATTATTCATGCCCATCATTTGTCATACTTTCTGATTCCTGTGAATCAAGAAGTGAAGACTATCCTGTGGTCTCCTGCTATTGCCATATTTTGCCCAAATGCATGATGCCAAGAGACCAAGGACTAAACCTTCTGAAATCAAAGCCACAATAAATTCTTCCTCCCTTAGGTAGTTTAAGGCAGATACCTGGTACAGGTGAAAAAAATAACAATAAAAGTGCCTAAGGATAACTGATATGTGCTAATTACTAGTAGAATGTAGAGGAAATACATATATGTATGTGTATGTATATACATATGTATGTATATATATGTATAAATAGATAATTATGTATCTATTTCACTGTACATGGGCAATTGAATAAAATTTGTTGGAAAATTGTGATTAAAAAATCAATTCATAAGGTCTCAACAATATGACTGCCTACACATTAACTGAGCAATGACAAAAACAATAGACATGCCAGTGTCAACAAAGGAAAGCCCACAGGACCTCAACACTACACAAGAAAACTATAGCAACTAACAAATGCTGAGAATGGGCAAAGTAGCCTTCCCCAGAGAAGAGCACACCAATTGATTATTCAATACCAAAGGGCCAGCCCTGTAAGCATGCATACAAACAGCATTATAGGACTGCAGAGGTTATAAGTATACATAGATGTGTGCAACAACAATTAATGAATAAAGAAGCCATAGATTCAAAACAACAATGAGGCTTATATGAAAGGGTTGAAGGCAAGAAAGGGATAAAAGAAAGTATGTAAACATATAATCTCAAAAATAAAAGGAAAAGTAAAAAAATGAATTTCAAGGGTTGGTGAGATGACTCAGTGAGTCAAGACACATGCTGCTATGTCTGATAACCTAACTCAATGTTCAAGACTTTAGAATTAGGAGAAAGAACTTGCTTCTACAAGTGTCCTCTGACCTCCAAACACATGTGATTCACACACACACACACACACACACACACACACCCACACACCCACATACACACACACACACACACACACACACACACACACACACACACACACACTAAATAAACTATAATTAAAATGTCTTTTAAAACAATGGAAGTTTCTTTTCAAATTTATTCCTGAGCAAATTTGAAATTCATGTTAATATTAACTGGAGACATCTGGCATATGATAGAAGGCTGAAAACCCCTCCAAGTTCAACTGACACTGTGTAACTTTTGATCCACATCTCACCCCACCTCATTCTTCTCTCACCCCACCCCATCCCCACACTGGCTAACTATTCATTTTAGGAGATTGAGTTACTCTTTGCCCAAAAATATGGTGAGATAGATTTATGTTAATTGGTTTAATTAAATAAATACATTATAGTTTACCTCATAATTATATATAATTACCATTTTCAGTTAAAATATTTTAAAGAAGTTGTTTTTAAAGATAGTAGAAAACCAATGAAAAGATAGGAGAATAATTATTAGATATATCCAGATAAATGAACTTCTCTGTGTACAAAGAATGGGGTACCACCAATCAAGAATTATGAATGTCACAAAAGAAGAACAAAACTCTAAGAGGTGCCCTTGGTGCTGCTAATCAATGCATTCTGGCTGTATTTATTGTCTTGGTTTAAGACAATTAGCATTGGATTTTCTACAAAAGAGAATTAAAGGTTTGGAGAGGCAGTAACACACCCAAGCCCAAACCCGAGACGGCCTTGAAAGCTAGCATCTACTCAGCCCGCGGTAAAGAGCCAAAGGGTGCCAGGAATTAAACAATCCAGTGGGAATGGAACGAGGCTGGAGAGATCGAAGCCCAGCAGTTGCAGTAATATTGCTAAGACTGCATGCTTTTATTGATCAAGCTTTTAGGAAGGCTCACATATAAAGAAGAGGGCCATCCCCAAGCTAAGTGGAGAAAGAATAGTCATGACCTATTTTGCTAGATTAAATCCACTACCACCTTAATTTACACATTTTCCTCTTAATATAAGACCCAATATTCAGCAAGCCCTCAAACCTGGGCTTTGATGACTCAGAGTATGAGGTAATACCCTTTCATCACACTGAAGTCTGAGTCTCAAATATACATCACTTTTATTAAATAGTTAAGCAGTGGACAGCCTGCTGATCTGTTTCACCTATTCAAGTTGATAACATTAACACTCCCAGTTGATGACCATTAACATTAAAATCGTTTTAAAGACATAGATAGTAAGAAATGTCTGACTCTATGAACAAAAGCTGATAGTGATGGGAAAACAAGAGATTTGTTTTTTTCTCTTAGTGACGAAATTTGATAATGGGGAAGTTGATCTGCGTTAAGAGAACCATAGTGAAAACTCTAATCCATGTCCTCTGCTATGTGAAATCTATCCTTTGTATCTGCAGAAAGATATCTTTAATTTTCCTCTCAGTGTCGTCTTCCTTTTGAGGTTTGTCATGTCCTCTGGATTAGTAGGACACTGTCACGCTCTGACGCTCTGTTGGGACTACTCCAGGCTGACATATCTGTTTGCAACCGCAACCTTTAGATGGGTTTTATGTGTTTAATATTGAGCAGCATTTGTGCAATTACAATATTATGTCAGCAGCACAAATTGTAACAGTATATTGCCCAGAAAGAGGAGATAGATGGACAGTAATTTGGTTTTGAGGCAATGCTTAGTTTCGCTCATGAATCCACAGGATTTGATAGGTGACAACTGTATTCCTTGTGCTTGGGAAGAACAACATGGTAGTAAGAGTATGGTGGCAGAGGAAACGATGTACACTTCCCTGTGGACCAAAAGCTGTGTGTAATAGGAGGGTCAGACTTACACCCTAGGGATCTCGGTCCATAATTGCCCACTTCTCCTGCTAGGCCCTACCTCTTAAAGTGTCTACAACATCTGAAAACAGTAGCACCACCTGGGGATAGAGCATTCATGCATTCAGAATAGGAGACTGTGGGATCTTTTCAATTTAACTGTAATGGGTGCTGTTATATACACATTGTAGCACCAAATGCATTCCAAATCAAAACAACCCTACCAAGAAGGGTTTCTTGTCTCTATTTTATAGATAAAATAGCTGAGCTATAGAGATGTTAAGTGATTTCTAAGTAGTTAGACAAAACACTACAAAAAATCTCCCACATTCTCATGTTAAATCAGCTCAGTGGTAGGTGACATTGACTCTGCTTACCTCAAAGTGTGCATAGTATTCAACAATATTATACAATGCATTTGCTTCTTTTCTCATCTTGAATTGATTTCCCTGTTAAGTGTCATTCTTCCCCTCAAAGTCCACTCTTGCAGAGTGATGGACAATGAATTGTAAAAAGCAACATGATTCAGAAGAATAAATGCAAATGTTCTAGGAACTCATAAGAAGATTAACTTAGCAATTAATCATGAAATACAAATTAATCAGTAACTTTCACACACACATAGATGGCAAAATTTTAAGTTTGCCAATTGTGAAGTGGTAAATGACAGAAGAGTTGCTTGTATCCTCTGCTCCTGGGTGTGTAAATTGGTGTGGCTCTTAGGATGCACTTTTTGCAGCATCTACTAAGGACTTAAACACATGCAATCTCCAAGGCAGCAATTCCTTGTCCTAATTCCTTAGAGCAGTTTTCACATGTGAACATGGTAAGTAGAAGGAGGCTTACTGAGGAGTCATTCATAAGAATAAAATCTATCAGTGTGATGAACTGGGCAAGTTGTAATGCCTGCATTTATGAAACATGTAAGTTTGTAATTCGGACAACCAACTTCTGACATTTGAAAACTCCAAGATAGGATTTGAAAATGTGAGTCTTAGGAGAACCAATAAGAGAACCAATTTAATGACGAGGAAACATGGCACTGTACAATTATGAATACCCATGCAATGCACATATAAACAAAGGAAGCCGCTCACTGAGGAAAGCATACAGACCATGGAGAGGATATCATTTGCAGTCTTCATACATTTATGTAAAAATACATGCATGGTCTTATTCTGCAAGTACAATGAAGAAATCAAGTAAACATGTCGTTATGTAGAGTGCCTTCTGTTTCTATCGTCTGCTCCGTGTTCTTAGGAAAATTGTGGAAGGACCTTCCTCCTCTCCTGTCCACAGCTGCTGCTTTATGAACAAAGGCAAGTCATGTCAGTGTCTTCCTGGTGTCTATATATCACATTTATGATAAGGTGAGATCAAGCCAAAGAAGAGATCAACAATCATTTAATATACTTCAGTTCAGTCTCCCAAGATCTCATCTACATTACTCAGTTGGGCAAGATTATTGCTTGGTTTGGACCTCTAATTGTGCTCTCTTTTCCTTCTTCTGTCCCTTTCACTTACAGATCATATATGCTTTGCTCTGTTTAATGGTTCTTAGTGACACTACCAATGGGATACTCATTAGATCTTCCAACTGTCTGTGTGACTGCATTTTTGGACATCAGAATAAATCTCAGTCTTCATAGGAACCAAAAAGTTCTTTACATAGCTGTATACTGCAAAAGCTACGAAGGAGTGTCTTTTCTACTAGGACAAGGGATTATTAGTGAGCTGGAATTATTAGTATTGGAGACCAACATATGCAATGAAATCAGTGTACTTTGTGTTGGTTCTATATCCAATAACCAAAGCCTGGGATGCAAAATGAGTGTCTTAGGTTTCAGATAAAAATATTTCTTGAGAAAAAAAAAAAACCAAAAAACAAAATACAGTGAAGGCAATGTGAGAAATGTATTTGCTGAAACATGCTTATGGTAATTAAAACCAAGGCAACAGGACATGATAAATTATCTTTACTAATTTAAAGGACTGTACATATTGTCTAGGCCAAGTATCATGTCACACTGCTTCATAGGCACTGTCTAGACCAATCTACTGCTATTCCATTAAGTCTGGCATCAAGAAATCTATTCTTTTTCCTATCCCTCAATAAAATGATTGGTTTGAAGTAACACCCGGGTTGAAAACTGGGAACTATACATGTACTTCCGAGGACTTAGCACTATGGAGGCAGAAGCAAGGTGATCACATCATATTCCTGTGCTTGGCAGAAAAGACACAAGATGGGCTTTGGCCTTGACAAGGGCCAGCCTAAAGCCTTTGTAGACTCTTTGCCTTCATTTTGTGCATCCAGGAGTTTGAAGTCACTGCAGTGTTTGACACTCCAAATGAGATTGAAAAGAAGGGTTGTATTTCACTTTCAAGACTGAGCCTTTATGCGTAAAGCAGTGATTCTCCAAGGGCTGTCATGAATGCAGGCAGCATTAAAGCTCAAGAAGACCAAGAAGAACTTGAGGAGGGCTTACTTGAAACAGCTGGGTCTTCTTTTGCTAGATGTAAACTTTGGAGACCTGGCTCTGTTTAAAAAATTCAGACATGATGCTCTGAATCAAAAGTTGGTTGTCTGAATTATCTGAAGTTGTTTCCTTACTACTGGAGTACCTGCAGATGAAGGATGTCTCTTTAAAAGATGCTATATTCAGGAAGAAGATGGAGGACAAGAAATCAAAACATTCAGCAGGGCAGTGGTGACTCACGCCTTTAATCCCAGCACTTGGGAGGCAGAGGCAGGCAGATTTCTGAGTTTGAGGCCAGCCTGGTCTACAGAGTTGAGTTCCAGGACAGCCAAGGCTACACAGAGAAACCCTGTCTCAAAAAAAAAAAAAAATCAAAACATTCAGGGATTAGTACCATTACAGTTTCCATGTTAGGCAAGTATATGGCATTATGACATTATGACACACAGTGTTGCATACATTGAATGTTCTGAAAAGTAATGATATAGATTGTCTAACATTAACTTGGTTAGGGGACTTTTGGCTAATTATTTGACTATACAATTACACTAAAAGCTCCTTAAACAACTAAATGCAGTAGAAGCAAGAGTCTGTTCTCATAGTTTTGCTGATTTAATATGGCTTAGTAATATAAATAAATTTCTGAAAATCAGCACACACGCCAATATCCAATAAAGGCATGCTTTGTAGTTTTCAGACCAGTAATTTAAAAATAATTATATGTAAAATATCTCTAGTTTGTTTATGTGATCTTTAAAAAACCCACAGTGTTTAAAACCAGGGCACGAACAATATTTGCTTTTCTTTTTAAAGCTATAGTCATTGAACTTTGCTTTCTTTCCAATTTAGATTTATAAGACTGGCCTAACACTCAAGTCTCTGGATGCACATGTTAACATGATTTAGACAAAGTCAAGTGCTTAGAAACCAGAGTGATTTGTGTTGTTAAGACAGATTTTTAAAAGTAATAACAACTCTTGAACTTAGCTTCATTCTGGCAAGAGCTTGATTAGAAAGAAAACATTTACAGTTTGAAAATCAACTTATTATTTGTGCTCTAGGGATAATGAAAAGCAGCAGCAACAGCCCAAAGAAGATGGAATGCTATGGGAGCTAATGTCAGCCATGCATTGTATTTTGTTCTTGGGAAAAAACCAGACAATGTTCTTACAAAATACATGTTTGGTAACTCTTCTTTATTTCTGCTATTCCAATCATCCATTTATAAGATCACTTTATAGGTAATCTTTGGGATAAAAATGATTTTGTAGTCTCCTTTATCTCATTTTATCTCTGATTTGATTATAATGGGTCAAGCAATTTGCTCTCTGTACTTAGGTTCTTTTGCACCTTTCTTTTAAAATTTAAATTACATTTGTGTGTGTGTGTGTGTGTGTGTGTGTGTGTGTGTATGTGTGTGTGTGTGTGTGCTTTCATGTGTGTAGTGTGTGTGTGCTTTCATGTGTGTGCTTTCATGTGTGTAGTGTGTGTGCTTTCGTGGGTGTGTGTGTATGTGTGTGTGTGCTTTCATGTGTGTGTGTGTGTGTGTGTGTTGCAGGTATGTGTGTTGGCAAGAGTATACTTGCAAACCATGCCATAATGTGCATATAGAGATCAGCAGGTAACTTGTGGGAGTAAATTCTTGCCTTCTACCATGTGCGTCCTAGGGATGAAGCTCAGATGGTCACCAAACTCAGGCTTGGTGACACACGCCTCTACCCACCAAGTTCTTTTGCCCCTCTTACAGCTTTCTTCCTTTAATGTGAAATGAGGTCTCTAAAGACCTCAACTCATTCTTTGCTTAGTGCCACATTTGTTGTCCAGAGAAGGTAGTAATAGGCATGACTGCTCACATTTACCTAGTGGTTACTGTGTGCTGGTTACCCTCACAGAAAAGAATTTCTGCACATGTTCTATTCTGCTGTTCTGCACTCACCCAGGCTCCAGACATTTTTGCTTATCAACTCGTGTGGCCTTTCTCTTTGATGTTTTTAAAGTGGCCACACACTGAAAACGGATGTTGGAAGCCAACCTTCTAGCTTCTAACTTGATAAAGGTTTTTCTCTCAGGGATATTTCCTCTACATTCCAGGCTAGAATATAGAATATATTCCTTCCCTGGCTGGATTTTAGTAAGTTGAAATATTAAACATGTATTTATCCTGCGGTATGTGACTGAACTCTGCTCTGTATTAGAAGGGATGATAACAATGACACGTGATCACTGAATTCCATGAACAGGTGCCATGTATTGGGAGAAAGTACAAGCTAGTCTATGTTCATCACTGTGTCAGAGTGGGGGTTTTGGTTGTTTATATTTCTGGCTAGTCAATACATCCCTTGTGTCCTGAGACCATCTGTTTCCTACTCTTGCCAGTCAAAGTGCTAGCATAGTGCCTGGCTCAATAATAAATATTTGCCAAGTGAATGATTTAGTAGAGAGGGATATATAAACATAAGTGGCACAGGAGCTAGAAAGAAGAATAGTTTTGAAAACAGATTGAAAATCACAAGTATTATCATTTTTAATATGGTATGACAATATTTCTATTGCTTTTTAAATTATATTTCATATATTTTGGTAAGATTTGTAAAATGACTATTAGAATTTCTCACATTACATATTGTTCACACATGTCCATGTCATCTCCCAATATTGCTCTATACTTTAAAATAGGCATCTTTAGTTTATTACCATATACTTTTACAATACATTATAACATTTCATATATGATTTGTTTTTTTTATTCTTTTGGATATTTTTATTTGTTTACATTTCAAATGTTACCCACTTTCCTGGTTTCCCTTCTGCAAATCTCCTATTCCATCCTCCCTTACCCTGCTTCTATGAGAGTGCTCCCCCACACCCATTCCTACCTCACTGCCCTAGCATTCTTCTGCACTGGGGCATCAAGCCTTCACAGGACCAAGGGCCTCCCCCTAATTGATGCCAGATAAGATGCCTTCAGCTCCTTCAGTCCTTCCCCTAACTCCTCCATTGAGGTCCCTGTGCTCAGTCTAATGGTTGGCTGTGAGCATCTGCATCTGTATTGGTCAGGATCTGGCAGAGCCTCTCAACAGACAGCTGTACCAAACTTCTGTCAACAAGCACCTCATGGCATCAGCAATAGTGTCTGGATGTGGGAAGGATTCCCAGGTGGAGCAGTCTCTGGATAGTCTTTCCTTCAGTCCCTGTTCCACTCTTTTCCCCTCTATTTCCTTTAGACAAGAGAAATTCTGGGTTAAAATTTTGGAGATGGGCGGATGGCTCCATCCCTCAACTGGGGGCCATGCCTAACCTCTGGATATGGCCTCCACAGGTTCCCCTTTGTGGGATATTTCAGCTAATGTCATCCCCATGGGGTCCTGGGAGGCTCTGGCTTTTCTGGCATCTGGGACTTTCTGGTTGCTACCCCTAGTTTCCCATCCTCCATTGCTACACTCCTCTGTTCACTTTTCTGACCCTCTATATATCTCTTTCATGTACTCCCATACCTGATTGTGCCCCTCTTTTTCCCCTTTCCCTCCTCTTTTCCTCACAAGTTCCCCCACCCTCTAATTATCTTGATTTCACTGTTCCTTCTAAGTAGGAATGTAGCATCCACTCTTTCGTCTTCCTTCATCTTGAGCTTCCTGTAGTCCATGAGTTGTATCATGGGTATTCCATGCTCATTGCCTGATATCCACTTATCAGTGAGTACATACCATGTTCTTTTGTTACTGAGTCACTCAGGATCATATTTTCTAGATCCATCCATTTGCCTGTGAATTCATGAAGTCATTTTTTTTTAATAGCTGAGTAGCACTTCATTGTATAAATGTACCACATTTTCTGTACCCATTCCTTTGTTTAGGGACATGTGAGTTGTTTCCAGCTTCTGGTTATTATAAATATGGCTGCTATGAACACAGTGGTACATGTGTCCTTCTTGCATGTTGGAGCATCTTCTGGGTATATGCCCAGAAGTGGTATAGTTGGGTCGTCAGGTAGTACTATGTCCAATTTTCTGAGGAACTACCAGACTAATTTCCAGAGTGGTTGAACCAGCTTGCAATCCCACCAGCAATGGAGGGGTGTTGCTCTTTCTCCATATCCTTGTCAGCATCTGCTGTCACCTGAGATTTTGATCTTAGCCATTCTGACTGGTGTGAGGTGGAATCTCAGGGTTGTTTTGATTTGCATTTCCCTGATGATTAAGGATGTTGAACATTTTTTTAGGTGCTTCTTGGCCATTCGTGTTTCCTCAGTTGAGAATTCTCTGTTTACCTCTATACCCCATTTTTTGCTAGGGTTATTTGGTTTTCTGGAGTCTAACTTCTTGAGTTCTTTGTATATATTGGATATTAGCCCTCTATTGGATGTAGGATTGGTAAAAATCTTTCCAGTCTGTTAGTCTATGTCTTTTTATTGAGGAATAGAGTTCATTAATGTTAAGACATATTAAGGAATAGTGTTTTTTTTGCTAACTGTTATTTTTGTTGTTAAAGGTAGAATTATGTCTATGTGGCTATCTTCTTTTGAGTTTGTTGAAAGAAGATTACTTTCTTGCTACACGTTTCCCTTCTTGTGTTGGAGTTTTTCATCTATTATCCTTTGTAGGGCTGGATTTGTGTGGAGAGATATTGTATAAATTTGGTTTTGTCACGAAATATCTTGGTTTGTCCATCTATGGTAATTTAAAGTTTTGCTGCGTATAGAAGCCTAGGCTGGCATTTGTGTTCTCTTAGGGTCTGTATGACATCTATCAAGCCTTTTAGTGTCTCTGGTGAGAAGTCTGGTGTTATTCTGGTAAGTCTGCCTTTATATGTTACTTGACTTTTTTTCTTATTGCTTTATTATTCTTTCTTTATTTTGTGCATTTGGTGTTTTGACTATTATGCGACAGGAGGAATTTCTTTTCTGGTCCAATCTATTTGGATTTCTGTAGGTTTCTTGTATTTTTATGGGTACCTCTGTCTTTGGGTTAGGGAAGTTTTCTTCTATAATTTTGTTGAAGTTATTTACAGGCCCTTTAAGTTAGGACTCTTCATTTTCATCAATATGTATTAGCCTTAGGTTTGTTCTTCTCATTGTGTCCTGGATTTCCTGGATGTTTTGGGTTCGGAGATTTTTCTATTTTGCATTTTCTTTCACTGTTGTGTCTGTGTTTTCTATGGTATCTTCTGCACCTAAGATTATCTATTCTATCTCTTGTATTCTGTTGGAGATGTTTGCATTTATGACTCCTGATGATTTCAGGAGGAACAAGCCACAGTCAGAGACAGCAAGACCAGCTTACACCAGAGATAACCAGATGAGAGGCAAGGGCAAGAACATAAGCAACAGAAACCAAGGCTACTTGGCATCATCAGAACCCAGTTCTCCCAACACAAAAAGCCCTGGATACCCCAACACACCTAGGGATTCTACCTCCAGGGTTGTCTCCCTTTTTGATTTCTTTATTGTTTCTATTTCAATATTTAGATTCTGGATGGTTTTGTTCAATTCATTCACCTGTTTGGTTGGGTTTTCCTGTACTTCTTTAAGGGATTTGTGTGTTTCCTCTTTAATGGCTTCTACCTATTTATCTGTCTTCTGTATTTCTTTAAGGGAGTTATTTATGTCCTTCTTAAAGTCCTCTATCATCATCATGAGATGTGATCTTACAAAAGAGTCTTGCTTTTCTGGTGTGTTGGGGTATCCAGGGCTTGTTTTGCTGGGAGAACTGGGTTCTGATGATGTCAAGTAGCCTTGGTTTCTGTTGTTTATGTTCTTGCCCTTGCTTCTCATCTGGTTATCTCTGGTGTAAGCTGGTCTTGCTGTCTCTGACTGTGGCTTGTCCCTCCTGTAAGCCTGGGTATCAGCACTCCTGGGAGACCAGCTCTCTCCTGGAGGGATTTGGGTATGGAGACCTGTGGCACAGGGTCAGATCCAGGCATAGATGGAAACAGGAAGGATCCTCTACCAGGTTGCTCTTCAGTTCCTGTGTCCTGAGAGCTCTGGGCTGGTCACTCTTGGGTCAGGTATTTGAGCAGAAGTGGTGGTCTCACCTGTGCTATCAGGTTTGTCAGCACTCCTGAGAGTCCAGCTCTCTTCTGCCCGGCTTTGGGTATGGAGAGCTGTGGCACAGGGCCAGCTTTGGGATACAGATGGAAACTGGAAGCAAGTTTTCTATTGTTTTCTTATTTTATAGTAATAATTATTTTTATTAATTTAATATAGAAATAGTACCTGAACTATATACTATGTGAAACTTTTCAAAAGACTTCATTTTACAATCAATCGTATTTGTTCACTTCTATTTCTATAAGAAAATCGCTGAAGATTGGTATTTTATCAAAAATGAAGAAGAAGAAGAAGAAGAAGAAGAAGAAGAAGAAGAAGAAGGAGAAGGAGAAGGAGAAGAAGATGAAGAAGAAGAAGAAGAAGAAGAAGAAGAAGAAGAAGAAGAAGAAGAAGAAGAAGAAGAAGAAGAAGAAGATTCATTTAACCATTTAATCTCAAAACTTTGGAATCATCATGATGGAAATGCACATAATGGCGGGGGATATCATTGACAGATTTGAAGCCCAAATTTGACCCTAGGATTATAGCTAGATTTTCATTAAAAAAACAAAACCAAAACCCAAAAACCATAGATGACCTCACTATTTTGAAAAATAACTCAATTGCCCAATATAATCTACTTAATCCCATTTGGGAGCAACACCCCAAAGACCTAAAGTCCCCCTGTTAGGCCCCATACCTCTCAATGGCTGTTGTCTCTCATCATTACCACACTGGAGACTAACCTTCAAAAATGAATCCTTGGTGGACTTACTGTTTAGTAGCTATTTCCTGGGCAAACTGAGCCTGTCCCATCCCATCTATACAGATTTCTGACATGACTAATTTAAGGAACGTTTTCATTTTGTCTTACAGTTTCAAGAGTTTTGTTCATGGTCACTAGCTGCATGGCCTCAGGAAGAACATCATAGCTTCTAGATCGTCTTGGTGTAGAAGTTGCTTATTTATGGCAGACAGGCAGCAAAGAGAAGGCAGCAAGGCAAGAAATGGCCTCCAGTAAAATGTTCCCTGAGACTCACCTGCTGCCCCTCACCACTTCCACATAATCATCAAAGCAGCAATACACACATCAGATCAGAAACTGATCAGGATCTAACCATCTCTGGAAACACCATCACAAACACCTGAACTCATCTGTGGACATTTTTTAATCTAGTCAAGCTGAGCTGACCATCAGAATTAACCATCAAACTTTCCCTTTCTTTCACTTTAGAATGATGCAATTTTCTCTTTAAATCTTTAACAGGAATGCTGGGCTGTGGGGCAAAAGGTGCTCTTCCATATCACAAGAACACGTGCTTTACTGCATTCATAGCAGCATTATTGATAATAGCCAGAAACTGGAAAGAATCTAGATGCCCTCTAAAAGAAAAACGGACACAGAAAATGTGGTTCATTTATATAATGGAATACTATTCAGCCATTAAAAACAAGGACAACATGAAGTTTTCAGGCAAATGGATGGAACTAGAAAATATCATCCTGAGTGAGGTAACCAAGGCCCAAAAGAACATTCCTGGCATGCACTCATATGTGGATATTAGCCATAAAGTACAGGATATCCATGATACACTCCACAGACCCAAAGAAACTAAACAAGGTAGAAGGTCCAAGTGAGGATGCTTGAATCTCACTTAGAAGGGGGAGTAAAATAGTCACTGAAGGCAGATGGAGGGAGGGACCTGAGTGGGAGAGGGGATAGGGAAGGGAGTGGGGGGATCAGTTGTGGAGAGATAGGGAAGAGGCCAATGGGACAGGAAAATGAATAGAAATCTGTACCTGCTAGGGGTGGGGGAATTTCCAGGATGTGCCAGAGACTTGGGTTGGGGGAGGATCCCAGGAGTCAATGTAGGTGACCTTAGCAGAGATCCATAGCAGTGGGGATATGAAATCTGAAGAGACCACCTCCTGTAGCTAGGCAGGACCCCAGTGGATGGACATGGACAGCAACTAACCTATAAAACTTTTTACTCAAAATTTGTTCTGTCTAATAGAAATGCAGGGACAAAAATGGGGCAGAGGCTGAGAGAAAGTCCAACCAATACCCTGCCCAACTTGAGACCCATCTCAATCCCAGGGATTGGAAAGCACCAATCCCTGATACTATTAATGGTACTCTGTATGCTCTTAGACAGGAGTCTCCCGTAATTGTTCTCTGAGAGGCTCCACCCAGAAACTGCAACAGATGCAGAGACCCACAGCCAAACACTGGACTGAGGTTTGGAGACTATTATGGAAGAGTTAGGGGCAGGATTGAGGGCCTAGAAGGGGATGCGAACTCCATAGGAAGATGAACAGAGTCAACTAACCTGGACCCTTGAGGGCTCTCAGAGAATGAGCTACCAACCAAGGAGTATAAAAGGCTAGACCTAGCCCCTTTTCTCCAAATATGTAGCAGATGTCTTCATGTAACTCAGTATTCATGTGGATCTTCCAACAACTGGAGCAAAGGCTTTTCCTAAAGCTGTTGCCTGTCTGTGGATCCCATTGCCCTAACTGGTTTGCCTTGTCTGGCCTCAGTGGGAGAGGATGCGCCTAAGCTTTGCAGAGACTTGATGTGCCAGGGTTGGGGGATATCTGATGGGGGGGGGTCACTATCTTCTCAGAGGAGAAGGAGGAGTGGGATGAGGGACCGTGTGAAGGGTGGGGACCGGCAGGGGAGTGAAGAGATGGGGATATAAATAAATAAGAAATTTAATGGAAACAAAATCTTTAACAGAATCTGTAGTCCTATATTTGCTTGTACATTTAAGTGTTATGTGTGTCTTTTCTTCATTGGACTAAACCTGTAGGGACTACGTTTTGAGCTTTAGTAGTACATAGTTAGTTTTAATATCTGATGAGTGATAAATAAACAGACAGGGATTGAAAAATTGTGAGAGATGGTGCTTATTGTTGAGCTCAGTGTTTGTTTTCCTTCAATACAAGATCATTATTGTTTTCTAATAATAATTTTATTATTTATTCCTAACTATATTGCCTTTTCCATGATTTTAGTCTTTATGAATGTCTCTTAAAAAGCTTATTGTGAAAAAAGGCCTTTTTCTTCACTGACTTTTCTTGGTGTTCTGTAACAGACACTGAATAATAATACTGTTAGTAATAGTAAATTACTGCTTTTAAATTATTTTTTCAGTAGCTTTCCAAAAGCCTTTGTTACTTGTAAATTCTGTTGTTCCTTCCTAGAGAAGTCTCAGATGTATTGATTTCAATAGGAAGTTGGAGAGTTAGGGTAGCTAGCAGTTTTTATTCTTTGAGAAGGAAGGGCAGTCTAATCCTGACAGCTTTGTTTCAGCTGGCCCTGTCAAATCTAGCATGCTAAGAACAATTCTTCCCATCTTTTCTATCAGGTTCGATACCACAGTCACAGTTGGATCTAGCATAAGGGAAAGCAGAGATGTCAAAGAAACAGATGTTGGCATTGCAGAAGCAGATGCTCCATGCTTCACTTGACATGCCAAGAAATTCTATTATTAAAATTCAGCATCTGTCCTGTGAGATCACACACTTTTAACAAACTTGAGAGTAATTCCTAGTATTCAATTACAACATCATGCCCGTGTGTGTGTGTGTGTGTGTGTGTGTGTGTGTCTGTTTGTCTGTCTGTGTTGTGACTCATTTGTAAATCAATTACATTTCTAGATATAAGTCCCCTTCAAGTGTACAAGGCTTCCAAAGTGCTGTGTATAATATAGGTAGATTTAGATGTGAGAAATTTCGGCACAGATTGCACCTGACTTCTAACTTCTGCGAGCTTCCTTCTTCCTCTTTCCTTGCAGGGTTTAGCAACAGCAGGGACTTCGTGGAAGGCTGCCCTTCAGAAGGTAGCCTGAAGAGGCAGCTTCGGTTTCTGAGACGCTGAAGTAGGAACCCTGGAGTGTTCCTGGCGAGACTTTTGATCAGTAATGAAGGGCAACCTAGCTAATCCTGAGCTCTGAAATCCTGCATCCTCCATAAGGTCAAAGATCCAGAGCTAGTTACCCTAGGAACCTAATTAAGCCCTGACTCTCTGTGAGAAATTAAACATTGGCAGGAAGGAAGGCACCAGCAGCTGTCAGGAAGCCACTTCTTCAAGGACAGCCGCACCTTGACAGCACATTAAAATGGTTTTTCCTCATCTGCTTTGAGAACTCCTAAAATTCAGTCCTTTCATCCCTGATTTGACAGCTTTGAATGACTCTGCAAGTCTGTGCTGTTTTTCCCATGTAGGGAGCTGTGTGCTCACATGACCTCATTTGCAGCAAGTGAAAGTCACACTGAACGGGTTCTGCAATCCAATGATGGCTCATTCATTAGGAAGCCAGTGAAGGAGGAGTTCATATGAATGATGGTGCCTGGGCTCCCACTATAAAGTATTTCTTAGGCTGAGCGTTTCAGTGCAACTTTTGCTTGGTTCTTAGGAAGGAGAGCTGGAGAATCCCCTTGAGCCCTACAGCAACAAGCCGGCAGGGAGGCACTTAGGCACTGATCGTGTGTTGATTTGCTTTCAGTCGTTCTGCAGGCTGGGAGGAAAGGGCGTGATGCCGTGTAGGTTTCCATAATACTTCCCAACATGGGTTCTTGTAAGTCCACTGTGATTCCCATCAGGAAACTCTGGAAGAAATTGCTTTTTGTCCGTGGTTTGGCATCTGGGTGTATAGATGGCTGTAAGACAGATTAGGGCTGGACCAGGACTAGATGAAAGAATCCACAAGGGTGTATTCTCAGGACAAATGAGAGAAATCAAAAACTTGTTCAGAAAAACCAAAGAGGGAAAAAAACAATATATTTCTGCTACAAAGAGCCATTAAAAATAGATTCCAAATTTTGCTCAACTGAGAATTGAAAAGCACCCATTTTATAAATATGTCAATTCTGATGTAGTTGAAAGAAATTAACTTGGTAATGACTATTGTGGTCAGCTTTATTTCTCAGGATTGTTGGGAAGGTTTAATAACATCTGTAGATATTAACATCTCAGCTCAATGTTAAAGGCAAGTAAGCAGACAGGATCAGCCAGTACATGGGCATCCTATTCACCGCTTGAGAGCTTCATAGTCTTCTAATTTGTAGATGCTGTTTTAGGATACATTTTTCTATCATGTCGATTTCATTTAGAAATGTTTATGATCCCTTCCAAAGGTCAGTGAGTCTTTCACTCAGCTTCACTTTGAGGAGCCTAGGTTTGCTGAGTCAGGCTGCCAGTATTAGTGAGTTCTCTAGGACATGGAGAAAAAACAACACAAGCAAGAGAAGTCTGCTGTTATTCTCTTCTCTCTGCCAAGGATTGCTCAGAACCCTTGGATTCCACGGTTTCTAGAGGAACAGCAGCTCACAGCCTTCTGACAAATGAGAGAAGGCTTCTTCCAGGTGCTAAGAGTTTGGCTGAGATATGAAGAATGAGCAGATGTTTGTGAAGGACAAAACCCAGGGTTGTATGTGCAAATGTGCCATACCCAGCAACGTGAAAATCAGCTCCTCCTTTTGTCCTTAGAATTCATGATTTACCCACCAGCCAAGGTGATTCCTTTAAAGCATCAAGTATTTGGAGAAGCCATCCTTCTGCTTGGCGTAGTCTTTAGGTTTAGAATGCCAAATCTGAGGTGTCTCCTGGCTTACATTGTTTCCCTGTTTACTGCCCTTCAGAAAGGGATTTCTGTTCCTTCAATCTGTTAACATCTTTCTAAATGTTCTTTGTTTTTTTCTTTACCCTTCTTTCTTCTAGAAAACTCTTCCTTCAGATTTGGAAACTCCACATTTCAGGCACAGCCTGACCTCCTTTCCAGCCTTCTCATTCCTCGGACATGCTTTGATTTATTTTATTTTTTCCTCTCTGAATGTATTAATTGTGCTGTTTATTCCTTCAGTGAAGATATTTTCGGCACAATGAGAATTGGGGCATCATCTGGGTTAAGATAACTTTTGTTGTTAGCATGGATTTGGCAGATGTTGTGGGTACCGAACAATCATTTATTTAGCAAAGGAGGAAGGAGTGAAGGGAGAAATAAATACTTTTGTAAAGTTGAAAAATAGAAGTGTCATAAAGTAGTCTAAGGAAGTCATAGAAGTGTCATAAAATATTCTAAGGAAGTCATTGTCTTGATGAAAAATGCATACCATATTAGAGACTTACTTCGGATTTTATTCTAAAACAGTGTGGAAGGTTTTGAGTAAGCTTGGGAGGAAAGCAGCATGCATAGTCTTTTGAAGTGTTACTTAGCTTCCTCGTAGAGAACCAGATTGGGGATCTAGCCTGCCAGTGGGAAGGTGACTCAATGTGTGTTTTACTTTTTGGAACAGGGTGATGGAGAGATACAAGTGGATGATTGTGCCATGGTACTGTGAGGATTTAAATAATAACTTCATATTTTTCATATGTTATATCTTGACAAATTATGTACATTGTCCATGGAGTCTGAAAATCTTTGACTTGAGGGATGTTAGCAGTCCAGGTACTGTGCTCTGAAACTCTTTGCTGTATTTCCACATGGCTGCATTTCTGGTCAGTGACTGTGCATGGGCTGGATATTATGGTGGAAGCTTTTCCTTTTAGACAGGGAGGACTCAACCCTGTCTAGTTTCTAAACTTTCTTGGGGCTTCCACAGACTTTTAGGAACTCCTCTGCAATCTTGGTTTCTCCCTACAATATTCTTACAAAAGGGTGACTTGCTGCTTAGTTAAATGTCTCACCCAGTCTCCTCTTATACACCTCTTTTCCTCTTGGAATGTTGTCATTTATCTCTTATTAGCTCTGGGTTGATGGTCACTCCTTGGGGACAGAAAGTGACTCACTCTTTCAGTCTCATTTTTTTTTTTCATTTGTGAAATGGGAAAATATAACACCCATAACACGACTCACTGTGAGAATTCAATGAGAAGATTTTGAGCTATTTGCACATTTTATTGATCTAGAGATCAATAAATATTGCTGTTTGTTTTTAAGTCTTGAAAGGCAGTTAGAGACAAGAGATAAAACTGCGTTTTCCTGGATGTTTGTATGAAAGCAGGAGGAATCATCCCCTTGCTTTTACATTCTCTTATGTTACTGAGGCAAATGCATTATCCACAGAACAAGGAATATAAGGAAAGAAAAAGGGAGGATAGGGGGCTGGTGAGATGGCTCAGCGGGTAAGAGCACTGATTGCTTTTCCGAAGGTCATGAGTTCAAATCCCAGCAAACACATGGTGGCTCACAACCACCCATAATGAGATCTGACGCCCTCTTCTTGTGCATCTGAAGATAGCTACAGTGTACTTGTAATAAATAAATAATAAATAAATCTAAAAAAATCTATAAAATAAAATAAAGTAACGAGGCTTTAAAAAAAAAAGCAAAAGGGAGGATAAATGAGTTTTCTCTGGATGTGTTATTCTTGAGGTCTCACTAGCATGTCTTGCAAAGTGTTCAGTAGGCCATTTGATCTACAGTTATTTACCTCAGAAAGATCTGGACTTCTTACCTTGATATGCATGCCATCAAAGTCTGATGGAAAGCACATACCTAGAACGAACCATAGAGTTGAGGAGAATTTACAGGCTATGGTGAATTTGTTTTATTTTTAGTGTGTGCATGTGTGTGATGTGGTGCACACACGGAAGTCAGGTGTTGGTCCCTTGTTTGTGACATGGTGCATACATGGAAGTCAGGTACGGGGTCCCCCTTCCCACCCTGTTTGAGACCGGCTTTTCTTGCTGTTCACCCTAGTATGAGGCAGGTCCACCGGCTTCTGAGGATTTCCTTCTCTCACTACAGGAGCACTAGGGTTATAGACACCTACTACCATGCTTGGTTTTTCCTGGGTTCTGGAGATTGAACTCAAGTCCTCATGCCTATACGACAAGTGCTTTACCCACAAAGCCATGTCTTCAACATGCAGATTTAAGACGGGTAAAATGCAAGAGGTATCAACAAGAAGAGAGAACAGAAATCAGGTATCAGATAATTTATTGGACACTGGAAAGTTATAGTTAAGTTAAAAATCATAGTTGTAGATCAAGACAAAAATACAGAAAGCTCAGGAAATAACCTTGCATTACATTACATTGGACTCTGAAAAATTTACAGGCTTGGGGAAATAGTTTTGATCTATATATTAAGATAACAAATCTGAATAGATGTGTAGATGGACAAATGCAATATGTATAAAAATCAAAGGAAATCTAGGTTAACATCCAAACAATTTGGATTAAAGTTGAGTAGAATTATTAGATTTTGTACAGTTGATACCTTTTTATAAGCTGCTGAAAGATATATTTAGATTCAACTAAATAAATGCTTCAAACCTTTATTAAAATTAAGCAAAATGGAAGTCAACAAATTTCACAATATAGTAATGTTTGTATAAAAGGAAAGTCAAAGAAGTTGCACCAAAGTATTCCACAAAATATTTTAAAACGTGATAAATAAGTTGGCAGAAGACATAAAGAAATTAGTTATAAAGAGATAAAGCAATAAAGAAACATGGATAATTTCTACCTCATTAGCTTTCAGAAATATGGAAGAATGTTCAATCTTATTTTTCTAGATATAAAATTTTAAAACAAAATATACAGAAATATTTTATATTCATAAATGAAACAAAATCAAAGTAATTTGACAATTATTTGTTCCTATGATTATTTCATTTCTTGAATCATATCAATCATCAAACTAAATAAATATGAAAGTCATTTCTATGTATGCTAGGTATTTCTCTAGGATAGACGATGGGCAGTGAAGAGGTTCTACTCTCCTTCCTCTTGCCCATGGGAGTAGCCTCCTTCTTTTTCTCTCATTAGTATTAGGAAGAGCTTTATCATTCTTTCCTTTTTGCTTATGGTACAGATAATTGCAATTTATTGATTTCACCCTCTTCCAATCAATTCTTTATACCAGGGTTTGTTTTAAAAATAATCCTGAGTGCCAACACATATGTCCAAAATTACATAAATGATGAAGTCTAAAATTCTGATTTTCATTTTTATCTCTTTATTCTCAACGAAGTAGAACATCTCTTTGTATAAATGTGGTCTCTCATTCGTTTCTAAGACAGTTGATGACAGTTGATAGTTTTTTGCACTAATTAAAATAAATTACAAAATAGTAATGATTTGAAGACCTTTGTGTTATGAGTGTTAATTCTTATTATTTACATGTGTACATGTATATACATATATATGTAATATACCAAATTAATGGTAATTTTTTTATGTTAATATTTTAACACATGAACAAACTAGTTTATTCTCTGTTTTTCTATGAGTTTCTTTCCTATAGTCTTTGTGACTGTCTGCTTCAAAGTTATAAGAAACCAAGTCTCCACCAAAAAACAAATATTACAATTGACCATTTTAAATCAGGCTCTAAAATGATTCATAGGTTATATAGCTTTCACAACCATGAAGACATTATCTATTCTTTTTTTTTTAATTAGATGTTTTCTTTATTTACAATATCTCCTTTCCCAGGTTCTCCTCCAAAAAACAAAGAAATAAAATAAAATAAAATAAAATAAAATAAATGAAAATTAAAACAATCCCATGTTCCCTCCTCCTTCCCCCTGCTCACCATCCCACCCCCTCCTGCTTACTGGCCCTGGCATTCCCCTACACTGGTGCCCCATTTATCTGTCTTTTCAGCACAGTTTGTGCTTTTCACCATTTCATAAAATACCTTCCTGTCACCCATTTGCAACAGTGTTCTATAAACTTTTCTTAAAATTTATGAGTTTATTTTCCCATGTATGGTTAATCCTCTAGGAGTTTATTTTCATGCACAATATCTCTCATCTTTTGGTGTGGACAAGCAGTTGCTCTAGTAACATTCTGCAGTTTTAATGAACCACCCATTTTGTGTGTGTGCCTCTGTTAGGATTCTTTATTCTTCTGTTATATTTCTGTATTCCTTCTAAACCTCACATGCTTTATATTTGTAGCTTTACAATAAAGTATTTGGGGGGGGCAGTCTGTAAAGCAATTGCTCTGACCGTGTTTTCCACCATCCTATTGTCCTGTATAATTTTGTCTCTTTGCTCTTGCATATGAATTTTAGAACCAGCTTGCAAAGTTCCATGAAAAATAAAAACCCCACTGATCTTCTGATTGGAAGTGCATTGAATCTATAGATCAACTGGAGGGAATCGACATCTTTATGATTTCGAGTCTTTTTACCCAACCACATGGTTTATTACCCCATTTGTTTGGGTTGCCTTTAATAGCTTTTAACAAAGTTTTATAGCTCTATCTATAAAGTTTCTACACATACTTTGTTAGATTGATTCCTAGGTACCTTGTATTTTTGTAGTTACAATAAATGTTTGCCTTTTTAAAGCTATATATCCAACTGTTTCTGGTGTTCAGAAATGCAATTGATTTTACTGTATTGATTTTATATTCAGTAATATTGTTCAAATCTTTTGTGTTTCTAAAAAATTGTCAGTTCTTTCTAGGTTTTGTCTGGAGTCACTTAGAGCATCCAAAAAAAAGTACTGACCATTTGAACTATTCATTTCTTGCCATAATAATCTTCATCCCTTCATCCCACTCTACACTGAAGAACTTCTAATACAGCAACACACAGAATTAGGTTGTCTCACTGTATAGGGAATGCTTTCACATTTGACAATTAATAAGAGAGGTTTATGCCAATGCTGGGTAAAGTTAAAGAAGATTACTCCTAGTCAAGTCTTCTGTTTTTTGCAATAACATAAGAGGACAATGTAGTTTTAAAAATAATTTTCTTATCTATTGAGATGATCGTATGATTTTCTGTTGTAATCAATACATGGTGTGTTATAATATTTGATTTCTGACATTCGACCAGCCTGTAATTCTGAGATAAACCAATTGGTCATGATTAATTAAGCCTTTTAAATCTTTATTTAGTTTAGCTCACCATTTTAAAGGGTTTTTTTTTTCTGTATATCTTCATGATGAAATTGTTATTTTATGACAGTATCTTCATTAGGTTTGGGAGCTAGTCTCTTCAAGTGAATTGTGGAGTCCTCCACCCCAGTTTTCTCACTACTGCCCAGGAATATTTAAGAATGGAGCACATAGTTTTGAATATTTGATGGAGGTCATCCTCATTTCTGACTGAACATCTTGATTTGTTGATAGGAAGATTTGAGCACACACAATCTCTTACTGACTGTAGAATTGTAAGGAAGCTCTCTTTCATCCTGAATAAGTTTTGGCAAATTACATTTTTTTATAGAGACACACATTTTATCTGTTTTAAAAGTAATGTTATCTTTGTAGTCTCTACCACAATTGTAGAATGGTTCACTGCCCCACTCATTCTTAGTATGTCAACTGTGCTTTCTTTTATCGACTTCTACTTTCTCTGATGAATTTTGCTTTTTTGTTTTAACCATCATTCCATATTTGTTTATGAGTTCATTAATTTCTACTCTACTCTTTTTTTTAATTTCAATCTGCCTTTCTTGGCATTAACCTGATTTTTCCATCCTACTCTGTATGCTAGATATTAGCTTTCAAATTTTCTTCTAATTAGAGTGATTAGGGCTCTGTATTCCTAAATACTAATTCTGTGTTATTCCACAAATTGCAATATGTCATATTATCGTCATTGCCCAATTATAAATGTTTTCAGATTTCCATTAGTATTTCTTTCTTGACCTGAGTCATTTAGGGAAATGCTTTTAAATTTACATGACTCTATTTGATTGCCTAGTTACATTTTATGAATAATTCTATGATTTATTGTGTTGTGTTTAGCAAATGTGGTTCACATTGGATGCACTTGTCTGAATTTCACTGAGGTTGTTTGTCTATCAGTTGTTGGCCAAATTTTGTGAATATTTTTTTCTGTGCTTGTAAAGGTCTTCTATGATTGCTCATTGTGATGTTCTATAGAATAGCCCTTTAGATCAAGTCCCTTGTTCTATCATTCTTATCTACCTCATACTGACTGATTATATTCTTACTAATTATTGAGAAAGAGACTCTGAACTTTCCTACTATGGTTGGAGGTATAGCTGATTCTTGACATAGCTCAGGCAAATGTAGCATAAGCCTAGAGCATCAGATGCTGGGAAAAGGATTAGCAGGATTAGCAGGAAACAGTTGTGGAGAGCAACAAGAGATGCTAACAGAAGACCAGAATGTGCAAAAATAAGAATTTATTCCTCATAGCTTTGGGAGCCAAGAGTCCAGGGTCAATTTGACAGACTATTTCAGTGTCTAGGAGGACCTATGTCTTGGTTTACAGTCATCATCGTCTCTTTGGATTCTCAAATATTGAAGGTGTGAAGGAGTCCTCTGGCATTTGTTTTACAAAAGAACTCATAACTGGGGTTTTGGATATATTCACCTTCCATTCCATCATCTGGGAATATATATTCCCAATATATTGGGAATTAGAATTACTACATACTCATTATGGGGGGAGTGTGTGAAAAGTTTCACCCTACTTTGTGTGAAAAGATTCACCCTACTTTGAGGACTGAGAAGAAAGAGCTTCTAATGACCAACAAAATTAACAAGTCATATAGCTTTAGAGTAATGATCAAATTATACTATGCATCTTCATGGTGGCAGACTGACATCAATACATGATTGAGATAAAAAAAATGGAGGAGGAGGCAAATCTTGATCACAGTGTTCTATGTGACTTATGGAGATACTTGACCTCCAGGAAATGAGTTGACTTTGTTCTTCCATATCCATGTTACCCAGTAGTGATGGCTAGCCTTAGTATCTTATTTCCAAAGAATAGAGAATGAAATAAGTGAAGCAAACTATTGAGAAACCTGGAAAATTCTACCTTACCACTGTGAAAAAAGTTAACACCATTATGTTGTCATGAGTTATCCCATACAGTTTATCATATACTAATACAGTCATTAGCACTGGACACATGCCAGTGAATAGTCTCCGATTCTGATGTGCTTACAAAGAGACACCCAATTTATTGTAAAATGTTATTTAAATAACATTTTACATTATTATCTATAAAAGGGTAAGAGGAAGTTGTTAGTGTTCTTGTGTGGAGGCCACAGTACAATCAATCACACAGTACAATCTATTGTTCTTCAGGTTCCAATCACCTTTGTAATTTTTTTGAGATGGGGTATTTTACTGGTCTGAAGTTTACCAAAAATGTTGTGATGGGTGACTAGTGCACCCCAGGTGTTCATCTAATCTCTACTTTCTTAATACCAGCATTACAAGAATGTACCACTATGTCCAACTTTTTCTTGTATGTGTAAGTTCTGGAGATCAAAGTGTTACCTTATATTTGCCAAAAAAGAAAAAAAAAAGCAATATACTGGCTGTGCCATTGCCCAGCCTCTTTGCTATTCTGTTCACTGAGTTTTAAATTTAATTTATTAAAAAATTAAGTTTAATTTTCCAAAAGATTTATTTACTTATTTTTAGTTAAGTGTCTATGTGGGTATATGAGTTAGGGTGCCCACAGAGGTCAAAAGCATTAAGTCCTCTTGGAGCTGGAGTTATTGTTGGTTGTGAGATATCTGTGAGAGTCAGGGGAGAGGACTGACATTGGGTGTGAAGGAAGACTGGGAACCAAGCTTGGATCCTCTCCAGTGTAAGAATAGTGCATTCTACATTCTTTTAACCACCAAATCATATCTACAGCTCTCTTAAATCTTTGTGTGTGTGTGTGTGTGTGTGTGTGTGTGTGAGAGAGAGAGAGAGAGAGAGAGAGAGAGAGAGAGAGAGAGAGAGAGAGAGAGAGACAGACTTCTTGGTTATTTTAAGGGCTTATTGCTGAATTATCTGTGCAAATTCTTTTCTTTATTTTATTAATTAATTTATTTACTTTACTGAACTCAAGCCCTCCTTCCAGTCCCACTCTCACACCCCTTGCAGTTTTGGCCTCTCTACTTCTGTGAGCAGAAGGGGCAGCACCCAATGGGTACCAACCCACATTGACATATCAAGTTACAGCAGGAATAAGCTCATCTTTGGCTGAGGCCAGACAAGGCAAGCCAGCTAGCTGAAAGGATCCAAAGGCAACCAACAGAGTCAAAGACAGCCTGCACTCCAATTGTTAGGAGTTCCACATGAAGATCACGTTGCACGTCTGCTATACATGTGTAGAGGCCTTGATCCAGCCCATGATAAGTGGTTCTTTGATAGATGGTTCAGTCTCTGTGAGCCCCCAAATGTCCAGGTTAGTTTATTCTGTAGGGCTTCTCATGGTATCCTTGATTACTCTGCCTCCCTCAATGCCCTATCCTCAACCCCACTCTTTTACAAGACTTCTTTAGGTCTGCCTGATGTTTGGCTGTGGGTCTCTGCATCTGTTTTCATCGGCTGCTGGATGAAGCCTTTAGAAGACAGTTATCTAGGTTCCTTTTTGCAAGTAGAGTAGAGTATCATTAATAGTGTCAGGGGTTGGTTCTCTCCCTGGGGTGGGTCTCAAGTTGGGGCCAGTAATTGGTTGGCTATTCCCTCAATTCTCTTCACCATCTTTATCCTTACATCTTTTAGGTAGGACAAATGGGATCGAAGGTTTTGTAGGTGGAC
Organism: Mastomys coucha; assembly: GCF_008632895.1. Classification (NCBI taxonomy): domain Eukaryota; kingdom Metazoa; phylum Chordata; class Mammalia; order Rodentia; family Muridae; genus Mastomys; species Mastomys coucha. Next base: position 10,864,045 of record NW_022196900.1, read on the forward strand.
TGGTGTCCCTCTCTCTCCACTGGAAGTCCCTTTTTGCTACAGAATGTGGCCAAATTCCCCCCTGTTATGAGTCTTAACTAGGGTTACCCTCATAGACTCTAAGTTGCCTCTCCCATCCAGGTCTCCCTACCAATTTCTGTTCTTTCTTCCAGCTCCCACCCTCCTCTCCCCATACCTGATCTCCACCTCTGTTCTCCTTGTGTTTTATAAAAAAGAAAGAGGTAGAGGATATGTTTGGTAGAGGTGCAGGCCCATGCTGAGGCATCCCTCCCCCTGAGGTACCAGCCATATGATGGCTATAGTATAGAATAGAGTTTACTTAGGGCATGTGAAGGGGAGTTGAGTAGTAGAGGTAAAGAAAGGTAGAGAGAGGGTGAGAGAGGGGGAGAGGGATGGGGAAAGAGAGAGAGGTGTTGGGCTCTATTTGGCTCTGGGACAAACCTGAGCCTGGTTCGAGTTTTGTAAACTGTCTCAGTCATTTCCGTACTGGAGTGACTCAGAACAACCTGCTTAAGCCTGCCTTTGCCTAGCTCCTGCTGATATAGGTAAATTTGTTGGCTTCATCAGTCACCCAGTCACCCAATACTCTTTGTCAACTTTCCCCTTCCCCTACATCATCTCACCTCAGCAGAAAACTCCGCCTCCTCTCTCAGCCCTTTATAAAGAAAGGATTGATAGATAAAAACAAGTTCCTGCTTTGACAGACTCCCAGCTCGGAGTGGTTATTCTCCGGAGGCAGGAGATCCGAGCCGTGATTGTCACCATCCTGCTCAGCTCCAAGAGGCTTGGCAAGGAATGTTAGCATCCCTCCCCACCTCTTCGCCCATCCAGTTTCCTCCTTCCACCCCTTCAGATGCCTATTATTATTCTTTTATCTATCTTTAGAAAACCTGCAGAGGAGAATTCTGTGAAATAGAGGCATGGGTTTTCCCACCAGGGCAGATTTGTGTTTACCTCTGCCAGTTATCTTATATTTGAAAACCGCAGTGTTTGCAATGTTTATAGTCATCCTATTACCTCTATTTATAACTAGAAGTTGCCTATTTCTAAGTTAATGTCTACAAAGTTCAGGCAAGATGGGCATGTCCTCACATAAGAGGCTTTGAATGCCCATCTCTTTTGTCTTTCTTGCATTTCTGTTTTCTCTCACCCTTGTCACGACATTGCTTTATTTAGCCTATATTTCTAGTTCTGAGGCATGGTAGTCCTACACATCCAACTGCTTGTTTTCTTCAGCATTTCTGGGTATCTTCAATGCCTTTTTCCTCTATGACTTAAGTTCTTACTTCAGTTATAATTTCCTTAGTTTTCTCCATATTTGTGTAGGGTCATTACAGTTTTACAAATCTCCTTCCTATTCATTTTAAATGTTAGCAAAGATATTTAGGTGTTAGGGGTAGTATCACAGATTTTCTATTGCTCTGATAAAGACAAACAAACAAACAAACAAAAAACCCAAAACACCATGACTATAGCAACATATAAAATGAAGGTTTTATTTGGTCTTAAGGGTTCCAGAGTGGTAAGAGTCTACTATGGCAGGGAAAGAGCAGCTCCTAGCAGGTAGGATTCATAGTTTGAACCACAAGAACAAAGTGAAGAGAGCAAACTGGAAATTACCACAATCTTTAAACTCTCAAGTCCTGTACTCAATGCCATACTTACTGCAAGTCCTAAACCTACTCCAACACTCCAACAGCATCACAAACTGGGGACCAAATGTCCAATTGCCCAAGACTATGAAGAACATTTATCATTCAACACACCTCAGGGACAGAACACTTTTAGCAAATCTATAATGCCCTATTGCTAGAGAAAATAGAAGTCAAACTCATTTTTTTTTCACATCATGCTTAATAGAAACATGAAACATTCAGTAATAAAAAAGAAATATTTTAAGGCTGGAAGCAGAAAAACAGGTCTGTGAACCAAACTGAGTTCACAGCTTCTTTTTATGCAGCCCATAAAACAATAATGATCTTAACATCTTAAAAGGTAAAAAGGACAAAAATCAAGGAATTTTACATTCATCATTTTACATTGTGAGAATTATGTAGAATTTCTAGTTAAACATCCATAATGTTTTATTTCAACACATTCAAAGATCTATTAGAATGCACCCTAGCATATTTTTGACATGTTTTCCTATGGATGCTTTGACAACATCTTGGCAGGACTATATGTTGATTTTTCAGTAAAAAAGCAGTGTGCCCCAAATAACTCAAAATGTTGACTATTTGGCTTTTTTTTTTTTTTTTGCAAAGACCCCTGTCTTATATTTTCCCGAATTTCCAAATGGAAAGTGGAAAGAGACCATTGTTCAGAGGGGGAATCTCTCCTTTGTAATCCAGGAGTGTGGGTTTTTATTTTTCTTGTTCCAACACTCTTCAGATTCTTTTTGGCAGCAGGGATCAATACTTTTCATGCTGCCAACCCCATGATTTCTCACTCTGCTTCCCCTCAGTTTGTAGTACTCAGACTTACCTTTGCTGTATCACAACCTACACACAGAGTCTCGAAATGTCTAACTCTACTGTGCCTCCTACTTGTGTATGCCTGACACACACACACACACACACACACACACACACACACACACACGCACACGCACACGTGCGCACACACACACATACACACACACATACCACATACACATACACACACACACACACACACACACACAGAGAGAGAGAGAGAGAGAGAGAGAGAGAGAGAGAGAGAGAGAGAAAGAATTTTCATTCTGTATTGTGGAGTTTTCTACTGCCTGACAGAAGCATGCAAAATGAAAAGGAAGTGAAGTCTTTGATAATACATGCAAATGCAGTTTTTCTTGTTTCTGGAAGTTTTGTCAAATAACTTAAAATAAACTCCCTTCTCTGTCAGAAAGCAGATATCCAGCAGCTGATAGCAAAGCACCCGGTATGAAGGGTGGGATACACTGTGTGTTTACTCTGTGACATTCATCATCATTAACCCTCTTGCAAATGTGCCCCAGACCATAGTCTCTTATGTTGTCATTAGCCTCACTCGGCCCAGTGAAGATACCTAAGTCAATTTGTGTGGAGAAATTAAAATTAGAAAAAAAATTAAATAAAGTATTTTCTCAAACATTTTGGCTTCTCTGTTGAACTGTAACAGTGGTAACTTGACAAACTCTCCTGTTGCTGATACAACATTTGGGGGATTCTGAGCTGCTGCTGATTAATGAGAACACTACATTTTCCTGCACTTTGATTGAAGGTCCTGTGAGAAGGGTGGTTGAAAGAGGTTTATTTTTGGGGGTGTGGGGGGAAAAATTGAGTACTAGATCTATGTTGCAAGAACAAAGGACTGGGTGATTTCACACAAAGGAAACATCACAGATCCATGGAAGAACATTTAAAACAAACAAACAGACAAAACCCATGGATCTTCGCTGGATTGTATATATCAGAAATGACGTATAATGGAATCTCTGGTAAAATTTAATGCCTCCCCCAGTGCAATCTGAGATTGAGCAGAGGAGTTTTCTATGTTATTTTTAAAGGAAAAAGTGCAGTGTGAATTTCCTCTAATTGCAATCTTCATTTCAATTTCTTTATTAAGCTAGGTGGCTTTATTTAACAGTTCATTGCCTTAGTCATTTGGCCACCTTGTGCACAAGTTAGTTTCATTTAAAGCAATGGTCCACAACCCTCAATGTACAGTATATTGGAATCAACTAGGAAAGTGTGGGTGTGCAGACGCATGTGAATGTACACGTATAGTTAAAAAGCCCTCTCCAGGCTACTTAGTGTAAACTTTTAGAACTGAAGGTTATAAAACATTGGCATTTAAACCTGTTTTTTTATGTGATTATGAAGCTTGACCAGGATTAAGAACTCCTGATTAGATCCAGTGCTTCAAATGTACAGCTAGTGGTATTTGGAACATGTCATCCTGTGTTCTCGGCATTGTTCTGTGCATGATGGAATACTAACCATTATTTCTCTGCCCACTAGATGCCAGAAAGAAGCTCCATCTCCCAAGTTGTATCCACCAAACATTGCCAAGTTTCCTTGAGTTGTTACCAATTTTGAGAATGGCGGACCTAGGTCAAACAAACCTAGCAGCATCTAGGCAGGCCAGTGCTTTTAACTGATGAGTTGATTTTCTAGCACTGTGACATGTTGGTTTTAATAAGGGCCATGAGTGTGGACTGGGCATTTTGAACCAATATTGGAACTTGGTGGGATCACCTGGGACGATACAACTGAAGACAATGATCACCCCTTTCTCTGAATCCATCATTGACCAATGGCCCAAGAGAGCCTCTCCAATCTGTGATTGTTACTGGCAGATCTACTCTTGTACAAACCTAGTGCTGATAACCACAACTTCTAAAAGTCGGCTACATGGCCCAGCTATACTACTCTTGGGCATATATCTAAGGGATTATGCATCCCACTAGAGAGATACTTGCTCATACGTGTTCACTGATGCTGTATTCATAATAGCCCCGATTTGGAAATAATCTACTGACCATCAACTGACCAATGAGTAATGGAAATGTGGTTTATGTGTATAAACTATATTGTATTGTATTGTTTATGTGTACAATACAATATAGTTTAGCTGCTAAGAAAAATAAAATTATGAAGTATGTAAGTGGATGGAGCTATAAATAGTAACTCTGAGAGGGGTAACCTGGACTGCAAAGGACAAGTATTACATGTTTTCTACTATATGTGGATGCTAACTTTTAAGCCTATGATATATGTTTCAATATAAAGAGCCAAAGAGGTCAAGTAAGAGACCAAAGGGGAGGAAGGTATTTTTCAAAGAAGGAAAAATAGAGTAGAGTGTTATAAAGAGATAATGGGAAAACTAGAAAATGAGGATTAAATGGGAGAGGAATTGTAGGCTAATTTAAAGGAGGGGATAGGAAGAGGCACTGAACACTAAAGGTCCTTTGAAAAGCTATGTGGAATATATTGTAGTAATATATATATATATATATATATATATATATATATATATATATATTAGTAATTTTGAATGTGTAAACATATATGAAAGGAATTTAGATATATGGGACAGGAAAATCCAGGACTAGACATCTTATGACACCAAGTAAAATCTCCAGTGCCAGGGATGGGTTTCAACTTGTTGAATTGTTGGTCAAAGGGGTCTCAAACATCACAGGATATTGCTGAGATCATGTTTGCCATGACATGTCATGTCCTGAAGATAGCATTCCACAGACCTTCTCCCTATCTTCCAGCTCTTAATTTTTTCCACTTTCTCTTTCATGATGTTCCCAGAGACTTAGGGGTTAGATCTGCTTAAGACTGAACACATACGTCTCACTTACTCTCACCACCCTGAGTATCTATGAGTCTCTTCATTTACTAGTGCTCAGTGTAAAGAGAACAATGCCTTTCACACATGAAAGTGATGAAAGTGATGAAAGGTGTGAGTCATGCATACCCTTAGGCTAGAATTGTTTGATCTAGCATGATAATAAAGGGTACATGTACACTTGTTTAAAAAAAATGAAGTACTAAGATTAACATATTAATTTTATTTTGTTTCTTGTATGCTGCATGGTATAAATAGAGAATGAGTATCCCTACTTGTTTATTCTATGGGTCAAGAAATCAACTTGGTATATTTTAAAAAAGAAAGCTTACCTGAGAATGAATAATATGGGTATGAAAGTAGACTTCACACTCCACGTAAGCCAATGTGACTTGCAATAAAGATTATGACTATGGTAGAAGCAATTTGTGTGTTAAATTCTGTTTAAATGTTAAACATTTTTAGGGCTTATATTTTTAAAAATGTTCACAAATAACCTGAAAATGACTAGTGACATCTATTAAACCAAAGTCAATGGTAATAACTCCTTTGACATGTTTAGAAGACACTGGACTATAGTAGAGAGAAAACCTTCTAAGTTAGAAAGACCTAACTCAGAATCCCAATTACCCAAATTGCCAGATATGTACTTTTAGAATGGTTATCTACTTGAGGCTTCATTTTATAATCTTCAGGATAGAAGAATCATGCCTCTTACATGTGAGAATTAGGAATTATGAACTGAAGATTCATAACTAACATCTGGCTTAGTTGAAATACAACTAATATTAGATTTCTATCTTTTTTTTTTTGTGCTAAGTAATGACTACATACTCACTTATTCAATCTGTATAACAGCTGGGTAAAGAAAGTAGGATTATCACTTTCCATGCTTGAGGAAACCAAGACTTAGAAGAAAGAATAAGGTAAGTTCCTCAAAGACAGATACCAAATCACACTATCATGTTTTGATCCACCATGGCCACCAGGATTAGATGACTATCTACCTAGAGGAGTGGCATCTTTCAGCCTTCTTTAAACACACACAAATGTTCTGCTTGGTGTTCTCTTGCCAATGATCACAGGTTGTTAATTAGAGAAAGAACTTAAATAAGTATTGGACTTAAAGATATTTTCAAATTATATGCCTCAATCCATTAGAGACTCCAAATAATATCATACTGCACTTTCTGTAGTCTCTGTTATTAACTGAAATTTTAGGCTAGTCATGAAAATACTCCAGATAAATATTACTATAATTTTATGCTTGGGGAAAGTTGAAGGAACTCAACTTCTCCCCATTTTCAATTTTCTCCACTAAATGTGTGTGTGTTCTCAAAAGAGAGAATAATAAATATGAAATTAATAAAAATTAAGCACAGGTTCCAAGTTTGATTAAAGGTCTACTTCTTCTCAATTTCTATGAGAGATAGAAATAATTTTGATGGATCAATATCAATAATCAAATTAGTTCAAGTCTTGAGAATAAAAAAAAGATGATGCTGTATAAAGAGTGAGAATTTCCCAAGAAATTTTATCTCATGAGGATGGTGCATAATGTTATTGTCCATGAAATAAATATAATAAGAGAAAAGGGAATACATTCAAATATTTCTACAAAAATTCAAAACAAATGTCAGAGGAGAGTCATTAATCAGAAACTACTTACATGGAAAAAGAACTGAAAAGCAAACAAATAAAAAGAGGCCAAAGATGCCATAACTTCATAGTTGATTTCATTGCAGGTTTAGGAGATGTGACTTTATTTTAACCTCATAATTCTGACAATGACAGCCCTGGCAATAGCCATGGACCTTTTATGAACTTTCCTAGTAGGTCTGAACTTATGTCACTACCGCTAAGTCACACACATAGTCATTTCTCTCACTTTTACCAGAAGACTCTAAACTTTAATCTAATCACATGTACTTGAATTTTTAGCACTATTAAACTATATCTGTTCATTTTGGAAATATTATGAGGGAAAATAATTGAAAAAATTGAATTAGTTGCAGCAACCAAAATATATATGATGATATACAATCCTTAAAGTGTTTTAAATGCAATGAAAACATTTCACCAAAATTTAAGAAGGAAATTCCTGTCTATCTCTAAATAGCTCTATTTCTTTTTATAAGCATAAAAGGAAACTATTCCTAATTAACATTTGGGGCAATCATTAAAAGCTTAGAATTTTGAGGAGGGGAAGAGCAGAATAGTGATTAAGAGTTTTGAACTTATCTCTAATCTTAGAAAATATTTTAAGCCCATGGATGAGTTAATTGCTTTAAGAAAACCAACAAGACAGTATAATTCTGGGGCACTGTTTGGTCTCTTTTGCTGTTGTTCTTAAAATGACAATAGTTAATGGCGATGTCGCTGATGAGTTACTTAGTGCAGTGATCGCATATGTGGTACTGCTCCCTCAGTCTTTTTTTTTATTATTAGATATTTTCTTTATTTACATGTCATATGATTTTTCCATTCCCAGTTTCCCCTCAAAAAAAAAAACCAGACCAAAAAATCCCCCCAAAAAACAACAAGAGCAAACTCCAGTTGCTTCCCCCCTCCTCCTGCTTGCCACCCCACCCTCTCCCACTTATTGACCCTGGCATTCCACTACACTGGGACACAGAACCTTCACAGGGCCAAGGGACATTTCATTCCTTCTTAAAAGGGGGAACAAAATACCCATGGAAGGAGTTGCAGAGACTAACTATGGAGTAGAGACTGAAGGAAGGACAAGCCAACCTGATATAGCTGTCTCCTGAGAGGCTCTGACAGAACCTGACTAATAACAGATGTAGAGGTTCACAGCCATCCATTGAACTGAGTACAGGGTCCGCAATGAGGGAGTTAGAGAAAGGACCAAAGGAGCTGAAGGGTTTGCAGCCCCTTAGGATGAACAACAATATGAACTAACTAATACCCTCAGAGCTCCCAGGGACTCAATCACCAACCAAAGAGTACACATGGTGGGACTGATTGTTCTGGCAGCATATGTATACCAGAGGATTGCAAAGTCATTCCCTTAGTCTTAATTTTGTTCAGTAGCAACTAGTTGACCACTCTGGAAAACCATTCCTGTTGCCAGTACTAAAGCGGGTACCATCCTAACCATGACATGTTAATGGTCTCAAATGAATCTGCTAGGCTCTGAGGGGAGTAAACACCGTTATTAAACCTGTATTATTCTCATGAGATATAGGATGACAAACCCAAGAACACTAGATTAAAGCCAACACCTTGATAACATATTTATAGACTCAGGTTTTAGAGAAGACTGGTTGGAAAGTCCATGAGATCACAGAAGCACAGTTTTGTTCCTTCCTTTCCAAACCCTTTAGTTCTATGAGGCCAAGATGTTTTCATAGTCGCTAAAGAGTGGCTTGGCAGTGATACTTGAAGTTTAAAAGGTTTGACTTTAGGGTTAGACAGACTCTGGCTCCATTCTCTATCTACCACTTAGGATCTACTTAACCTTGAACAATTTATTTAATCTCTCTGATCTTCAGATTCCCCATCTATAAAATGCAAATATTACCATACTTTATAGTGTTGAACTGAAATTAAATGGGCAATTAATTTAAAGCACTCTTGCTCAATTATTGTTGGCTGTTAATATTTTCATCCCTGCACGCTTTCTTTAGTTATGAGCACTTGGTTCACATAGTGATTTGTGCAAAAGTACAATTTAAAAAGTTCAAAACTCAACGATAGTAACAACAATAGACAAAGTTCAATGAATTATTTACAAGTACATTATTTTCAGTATCATGTTTGATTTTGCTTCTGTTTAAGATAGGTAAAGAGAGCCATTTCTGTCTAAAATAGTGAAACAAACACACAAACAAAAACAATGAACAAAACCAATAACAAAATCCACAAATAATACATAAAAAGATTTCATAATATTATACATGAAGCCATTAGAAAAGAAGGTGGATTGTTGAGGTGATCCATGCCATAATCCTAGCTCTCTGAGGGAAGTTCCATGTGATGGTGAGAGGAGTCTCAGTGGACACACAAAGCTGCTTCTTCAATTGAAATGTTACAGCTGAACAGATAGACCAAGATTCATAGGGCAGAGAACCAGAGAGGAGTGAAGTGCCCAGAGAATCCCAGAATTTGAAGAGATCTCCCTTTGAGTATGAAATGTTCACTGGATTGAAGAAATGACATTTTAGACATCATAGATATAAATGCTAGTGAATTTGAAAACATAGAAACAGGGGAAAGTGCATAATAATAAACAGTAATAATGATACCTAAATAGAGCTTTGGTGAGCTATAGAATTATTTCAAGTTAACTACTGTGTGTATTTAGAGTACTAGAAAGGAAAAAAAAACCCAGGGAAGCATTTGACCAAATAAGGAAAGGACACTTTTAAATCATATAAATCCACAAGTCTAAGGAATTCAGTGAAGTCCAAACATCAGAAACAGCACACAAAAGCGTATCATCAACAGGGGAAATACTCCATTATGGATGGAGCTGACTTACATACAGAGAGACAGCAGCAGGTTTCTTATTGGAAGTCTGCATTTGGGGCAAGAACAGAATAATGTATGTTATGGGAGAAGAAAATTGCCAACCTAGTATATATGTATTTGAAAATCAATTGTGAAATAAGGATCTTTGTATTCCAAGAATATAAAAACAAATCCTTGAAAAATGATAGCATATGGAGATGTGAATCTAAGTAGAAAAATATGCTAAATGCCCAAATTAAAGGCAGAAATAGACATATTGGATAAAAAAAAAAACAAGACCTAAGGATATATTGTCTAAATATTTTGTGATTTAAACATAATGACACAAACAATTTAAAAGAAGATAGAAAGTAAGAAACAAGCTGAGTAGCTGCATTAATATCAAACAAAATTCAATGAAATTCAAATGAAAGATTTTTACATTCTAATGAAGGGAGCTGTATTAAGGTTTTTATTTATACAGGTCACTGTAGCTTAGGTAAGTTTATACAGAATAAACGATCATGTGATCATATGTAAACTATAGCTAACTCAGAAAGATAAGTTTCCCCTGGTTATACAATTACTGCTTAGACACCAAAGTAGATGCTTGTATTCAAAATGTGACTAGTTGATAAATGTAGATGCTGCAATATGGAATTATCTCTTCATTTTGTTATCAATTTCATTTTACCCAAAGCGTATCTATATACTTATATACTCATATACATAGATATATATTTTTATTGGATCTCTATATAGCCACAGTGAGACTGTGTAGTATTTCTTAATTTAAATCTATTAGTTGAGATCAGAATCTTCTCCTATCTTTACTTTTGGATTGTTCTATGTTTAGCTTATGGTGGCTGAGTGTACCTTGAAGGTGAACTGACGGTGGTAAGTCTGCTGGGCATTCATTTTGTGACTGTTATCAACAGGCATAATTTGATTGTACTACATCAGATAGTCTCAGAAAAGGTGTTCTTCACACTATTTCCATTATAACATTTTTGTAATATTTTGAGTAAATGGTCATATTGTTAAAAACTGAATTCCATTTGATTTATTGTCTTGAATGATTTCTTTTCTGTATATTTGGTTTATTTACTTTCTCTGTATTTAATTCAGGATATGAAACAATAAGTTGTCTTAAAGCAAACTTTTACAGATGTGAACTATGAGAATGGAACCACAGTTGCTCAACTGGTGCAGAATTCAGAGATTAATAAGAAAATCATTTCTTTATATCACTTATGTTACTGGACCCTAAAGAGTTAAATACCAAAACTCCTGAGTTAAATCATGCACAGAAAATGCTTAATAGCTATTTGCACCAAAAGAATAGTGGTGACCTTGTTTCTTCTCAATGTATCCATTTTCAATTCAGAGCCAAACTTGAAGCTCCTCTTCCTGCCAAAAAGAAGTGGGATAACCCCCTGTCTATCATAGACCAGAGCAGAATACTGATGTTCTGCCAAGCCCAGGCGATCAGCCAAAGACTGAGAATTAGACAGCAGAACCTGCTCAGTTGTATTAGAAGAAGCCAGGCAGACTGCCTGTGAAAAGAGTAATCTGTAGCAGGCCATTTATTAAATGGTAGTGGGCCGTTTATAAATACTCTTGTATTTAAAGTTAAATCTATTGAGAAGGGAGCCAGAATGAAGGCTTCCTGAAGTTAGTGATAGGTAACCTGATGCAAGGAAACATTCTGTTACAGACTGGCGTGAACCAGAGATGGATAAGACACAAGGACCAGAGACAATCAAGTGTATAGAAGAGCAAAGCTAGCATGGACTAGAATGGGAAATGCTACCTCTTCAAATCAGATGAAGAGCTTTTATAGCAAACTCGGGATGATGTGCGCACAGCCTGATCGTTAGCAGCTCTGGAATAGAAAGCCAGCAAGAAATGGAGCAAGCAGACACTGTTCTCACTTTTTTTTGGAGATTACAAAGGGAGGAGCCAAATTAATAAAATAATCAAAATACAAATGTGAAGCCATAGCTGTGAAAATCCCCCCAGCCTAACATGTTTACTCCAGCTGTCTGTCTGCCTGGAGCACAAACACGGAGCCAGCTGTCTGGGCAATTCTCCCACCTTTCCAAAGTAGTTCATGTACCCAGCTTTGTCTCCTAGTCTTCCTACGCGCTGTGTCTGACACTACATTTTGCTCACAACTATACTACTTTTCAAGGCATTACTTGATTTACTAATTTAAAACATATAGGTACTGCCTGTCTACATAAGAATAAAAATCTCTTGAAGAAAGAACATATATTTTGTTCATTATATTTACATGCCCTGGCACCTACAATTACACTCAACATATTACAGATATGTAATATGTGTTAAATGTGTGAATTTGTGGGAGTCTATGCAAACAACTCAATCTTTTTTTTTAATGAAGTCAAAGTGAAAAGGAATTTTAATTTTACTCCAGAAACACAGCTGTTCTGGCAAACGATCACATCCAGAGATATGATCTGGCAGGAGTGCAGACATGCCATGGATTACAGTATGATCTGGCTGGAACACAGCATGCCTTAGTATATATCTTTAATTCTTTTCTTAATTTTTATTTTTTATTAGATATTTTCTTTATTTACATTTTAAATAATATCCCCTTTCCCAGTTTCTCCTCCGAACAAAACCCCTATTCCCTTCTCCCTCCCCCTACTCACTAACCCACCCTCTCCCGCTTCCTGGTCCTAGCATTCTCCTACACTGGGCATAGAACCTTCACAGGACCAAGGGCCTCTCTTCTCACTGATGACTGACTAGGCCATCCTCTGCTACATATGCAGCTGGAGCCATGAGTCCCACCATGTGTACTCCTTGGTTGGTCCCTGGGAGCTCTGAGGGTACTAGTTAGTTCATATCGTTGTTCATCCTAAGGGGCTGCAAATCCTTCAGCTCCTTTGTGTCCTTTCTCTAGCTCCTTCATTGGGAACCTATGCTCAGTCCAATGGATGTCTGTGAGCCTCTACTTCTGTATTAGTCAGGTATTGTCAGAGCCTCTCAGGAGACAGCTATATCAGGCTCCTGTCAGCCAGCACTTGCTGGTATCCACAATACCCAGATGTCCCTCAACAGAGGAATGGATACAGAAATTTTACACAATGGAGTCCTACTCAGCTATTAAAAACAATGAATTTATGAAATTCTTAGGGACATGGATGGATCTGGAGAATATCGTCCTGAGTGAGGTAACCCAATCACAAAGGAACACACATGGTATGCACTGACTGGTGAGTGGATATTAGCCCAGAAGCTCAGAATACCCAAAATACAGTCCACAGACCACAAGAAACTCAAGAAGAAGGAAGACCAAAGTGTCGATACTTCGATCCTTCTTCGAAAGGGGAACAAAATACCCATGGAAGGAGTTGCAGAGACAAAGTATGGAGCAGTGACTGAAGGAGGGACAATCCAGAGACTGCCCCACCTGGAAATCCTTCCCACATACAATATCTTTAATTCTTAACAGTGAAGGTAAGAGTAATTTGTAGAATGAAGCAGCCGTGTTTGAAAGTGATGCCTAATTGAGAGGCAGACCACATGATGAACCTGAGAAATATTTAACAAGATGAGTCAGAGATAGGATACTTCTAACTCACAGGAGAACAGCAGAGGAAGGGAGTCTACTTCAGAGCAGAGAGAAAGAGAGAGAAAAAGATAGTGTGTGTGTGTGTGTGTGTGTGTGTGTGTGTGGTGCCAGGTGAGTGGTGCGTGCGTATGGCAGTTTTACAAAGACAGGTAGCAGAGAGAACAAATTAGACATAGGTGAAGACAGAACGAGCCAGAGAATGAGAGGAATCAGAATGTTAAAACATATTGCCAAAGTTAGTGTGAAACTAGGAAGAGTAAATTAGTCAGAAGCTAAGAGAAGCCAGTCTAAATCAGTTAGCTTGGAAGAGTAGGTTGTATGGAGGCCAGAAGCTTCCAGGCCTAGGCCTAGGGAATAGTTAAAACAGAGAAGGAAATGCCTGGGCTCAGACCAAGCCATATATTCACACAGCTTTGGTACGGCTCTTATTAATTCATCTGAGAAAATAAAAGGACATTTACAGCAAAGAATTAAGCAACATACCCTCAAAATCAAATCAAGCCTTAAACAATATGACAGTCTACACCTAATTCTTCACTTCAGTTCCGATATTCAGATTCCAAACAACTTTGAAGAGTATTATCTTAACCTGGACTATTTTTGTCTTAGAGAAAGGTTTTATATACATTCAACCTTAGGCGCATAAAAATATGCTGTGGATTTCACGATAAACTTGATGTTGCCATGGTCCCTCTTTCCCCCCCTCCTTTCTCTGGATCTGGAATATAGCATTCCTTTTCAAGACTGTTACTTGTTTCTCTCTATTAATAATTTTCAAAGTTTGAATTTACAGAATGTTTTCCTAATTTACAAATAATAGTTGAAATCATAATTGTTACAGAAATTTTAGCTTACATGTGTTCATCCTCTATATTAGTTGTTCTCAACCTAATGCTGCCACCCTTTAATACAGTTCCGCACAGTCTGGGGACCCCTTACCATAAAACTATTTTATTGCTACTTCATAACTGTAATTTTGCTACTGTTGTAAGTTGTAATGTAAATAGCTAATATGTAGGAAACCTGGTATGCTACCCCTGTGTGGGTCTCAACCCACAGATTGAGAACCACTGTCAGAGTTGTTCTCAACATATTGTTAAGCATTGGTTATTTGCCAGCATCTGGGGATTTATAAATGGGAGGATACAGATCCTCAAGGAGTTGCTTAGCTCTATTAGCCTTGGAATTGAGCCATTAGAAATGCTTCATTGCAGCCTAAATTCTGGGCCAATCATGTATAAGTGTTGTCATAATTTAAAGAAGCTGATGAAAGCACAATTCTCTGGTTAACAATGATTTCCCCTCCCCTTTCTCTAGTGGCCCCATTTATACTTAAAGAATTCACTGCAGAAATTGAATGTAGATATCACTTTTGTCTTTTTAACACAACTAGAATTCAATGACATGTTTCAGATTTTAGAAATGTCCTTACTATGTTTTCAGACTGTGTCAGATACTTGATAAAGACCTCTTGTAGCCTTAGATATACCATATGATGTTAGATACATGTGGAATTATAACTATTAAAAGCTTTGTTTCTATTACCCTGTTTTTTTCAGTTAAATCATTTTTTTCACACAATTTATTTTGATAATAATTTTATTATCCCTCCACCAGGTACTCCCAGATCCTCCCCTTACACAACTTTGTGTTCTTTCTTTGTCAACTGAAAATGAACTAAAAAAACAACCCTATCCCAAATCACACAAAAAACCCATAGTGTCTCTTTTGTGTTGGTCATCTGCTCTTGGGCTGGGGCTTGCCCTAGAGTGCTGTTACTGTACTCAGTGCCACTCCACTGATGACGGTTGATTTCCCCTTTCAGCAGAGAATGAGAGGAATCAGAATACTAGAATATACAGCTTGTTTTAGTACACACCTAAGTATATCAAATAGCTTCTTGGATACGAATGGAACTATGTGACCATTTCTTTTCTGTATGAGGATTTTTGTCTGTCTTGAATTTGTGCAGTTTTTCTGTATGCTATAACAGTCTCTGTGAATTTATATATACATCAGTTCTATTGTTTTTGGAAAATTCTTCTTCCTTGATGGTGTCCACCATCTTTGGCTCTTTCAATATTTCTTTTTCCTTTTCTACATAGAGCTTTGAGTCTTTGAAGGGAGGGATTTAATAAAGTCATCTCACTTAGGGCTAAGAGCTCCAAGGTTCTTATTCTACATATTATCCATAATATGTAGATATTATATGTGGGTCTCTGAGTTAATTTCCATGAAGTGCAGGGAGAACTTTCTCCAATGATAGCTGAGCAATGCACTGATTTATGGGTATAGAAATATGCCACAGTGCTTTTGAAATGTACCATACATTGTCTCATCATGGGTAAAAGTCCCCAGCTTGAGGAGAATGAGAGATAAGTTTGGAGTTACTGAAGAGCCATGTTGGAAAAATAACTTAAATTTTGTTGGATTGGTAGAACTTTATCTTGAGCTTAGAATGTGAAATGTTTAAAAATTCCTTTTTTTTACATCAAGGAGATGGTATGGTCAGATGCACATTTTGACAATGGGTACAGCCAGAAGAGTCATTGAAGGGGTTAGATATGGAATGAATGAGGATGGCCTGAGTTAGATAAACCATAAATATGGAGCAAAGAGGTATAGAGGTTGCTTGGACGTTGATGTCTTGGACGTTGATGTACAGAGAAGCTGAAGAAGATGGAGCAAAACACAAACCCTGTCTTTCAAGCTTGAGCTCTTAGGTCTCGGAGAAAAGCACTCATTTAAGAAGGTAATAAACTCTACAGATAGCAAATTTCATACATCTATGAAGGATGTCACCATTTTAAAAGACTAAGGATATAGAAGAATTTTGTAACCGAGGAATTAGCACAAAGGAAAGGACCAGGACAGAAAGGAACAATGGGGATTCAAGCAAAGCAGAAAGCTATATAGAGTATGCTGATGGTAAAGGGAATAATAGCAAATCAGAAATACTGTGCTTGGACACTGTTTGAAGATAGGAGGATTCAGAGTTTAATGGGGTAAAGTGGCCAGTCAGATTTGGTTCCTTCCTGTTTGCAGATGGAGTTCCTGTAGGGTTTAGGGAGTTATCTTTGACCAAAAGAATCATAATCTTTAACAGATAGGTATAATTGAGATATGGTAAATATGACTCTGTGATTTTGAGGGCCTGTCTCTCTCTGCTGATGCCTGAGTCTCTCTGCTGCTGATGTCTGGGGCTGTGTAGCATGTCAATTAGTTAAAAGGAGGCAATGCATAATTGTGAGATATTTTATTATAGGAAAGAGAAAATAGGCTGGCCATATAGAGAGAAAGAAAGGAGAAGAAGGAGAAGAGAAGAGAATGAGAGAGAGAGAGAAAAAGGAGAAGAAGAAAGCAAGAGAGCAGGAGAGGAAAACAAGAGAGAGGACAAAGAACAAGAGAAGAAGAAAGAAACAAGAGAGCAAAAAGGCAAGAGAGAAAACAAAGAGCAAGAGAGGAAGAAAGGAAGCAAGAGGGGACAAAGAGCAAGAGAGAGAGGAAGAAGGCAAGAGAGAGGGGAGGGGGCAAACCACCCCTTGTATATTGTGAGGTGTGGCTATCTGTCTATAGGGCAGGCCATGCTTGGCTGTGGTCAGATGACTAGGGGTAGAGTCCAGCTAGAATGCTAGGAGCTTGGGGCATTGTCTATATGACAGAGCACACATCTCCTGCGGGGGCAGCTGTGGGGGTTTGGGACTGAAACAGGAGCCAGACACCCAGGAGTTATGGCCGAACACCTTCCCACCCTTGCAGGCAGAGATTATCCACTGGGGATCCAGAGTTCTAGACTTATACTCGACTGGGCCCAGGTTGCCTGAACAGACCACTGCCCTACATGCTTTGACTGATTGTATGAGCTCTTCAGAGAGATTATGTACTGTTCAGTACTACATGCTAACACTTGAACTCCAATAACACTTTTCATAACAAATTTCCTATCACAGTTCAAGATGTGAAGGTTTCTTTGTCCTCTGACTCACAGTTATGTGATCCTTAAAGTATCATATAATTTTCCCATCAAAATATATTTTCAAATACATTACTGAGAATTTATATAGATACATATCCTACTGAGCTGTACTACTTAAAGACCATACATGTGTTTGCAGTAATTGATACCCTAGTTGAAATGTTTCTATTTATATTGCACAGACAGGCAGACAGCCAAACAGATAGATAGAAAGGCAGACACACACAAACACACACACATGCTTTTGAGAAACTGAAATATGTGGGTGATCTGGAATATAGTGCAAATACTGTTCTGTTTGCACAATTGTTCTGTGCCTGAGTTGTTCTTCACTAAGTTGGAATTTTCTGCACTTGGTGTCAGTGGTGTCAGCTGGATGAGTGGAGGAGGAGGAGCGCTGAGCTACTTGTCAGTAACTCACACTGATCATGGCCAAAAGAGGGCAGCAGAAGGTTGCTGACTGGAGGTTATGTGCCATGGTACAATGAGTCAATGCAAGAAGATCCCAGTCAAGAATGAGTACCACAGGCAAGGCAGTATTCTTTAAGGAGGTCAGTCTAAGATGGTATGACGGTTTAGTAAGGAGAGACCTGGAAAGTATCAGGTCGAAATAGAATGCTTCAAGGAAAAGCAGAATTTTCACAGCAAAGAATGAAACATTAAGTAGTTGGACATTTGGTTTTTGGATAGGAGGTTTATGATTTTTGTAATTTTTGCTATAAAGGCCCTCTTTACTCAAGCTAAAATTACACCTTTTTCTTTTTTCTTTCTTTTTTTTTTTTTAGTGTCAAGGGTACCAGAGGATGATGATGAACACATGCCCTAGAAAGGATCAACAAGTTCAGGAGAGTGAAAACTGGAGGATGCTGTCTCTTCCTATTGGACTAAAGTGAGAATTACTACAGATGGTTGGGAACGTCAAGAACGACTTCAACTTAGTGTCATAGAGGGCTATTCTCTCTTTGTCTGCTCTCATCCAGCCAGATTAGCATCCTTGTAGGTCCTTAAACATGCTGTTTCCTGGAGCATCATGGTAAGTATGGTTGGATTTTTGTCATCCTACAGAACTTGAGTTAATTGTAATTTTGTAAGCAAATCCTATTATACCAGTCTCTTGTTCTTCTTTATCACAGCCTGACGCTCATTTCCTGTAGAGCACTCATTACCTTCTAGAATTATAAACTTCAAAATATTCTGATGCCTCTTGATTTTAGGGATTACATGTGTGTTTTGTTCCCATGGTACATTAACAAAGTACTATTACATTTTATTTGTTGTGGTATTTGATTGAGTGATGGGCTGTCCTAGGAGACAGGAAGTTGCCAATTAAGGGTGGTATTTAATGTTCACTGAATATACAGTTAACTACAATGTTGTATTAAGGAAGACAAGACCAGATGAATTGTTACTGACGTGAGTCCGATAGTCCCTATCTATAGTTTGATTTTATTACTCGAAGAAACATAGACTGTAAACTGAGTGACTATAAAGTGGGACAGTAATGAATCATTGTTTATCAAAATGAAAAAGCACCAGCATATGTGGCTGAGCAGGGTTACAAAGATTTTACTAAGTCACCAAGACAAGAGGAAAGTGTGATTTTAAGATAAATAAAGAAAATATCTAATAAAAAAGAAAAAAGAAATAAAATTTGCAAAGACAAAAAAAGTGAATCTTAGACTGTTGATGTGTGAATGCATTGAAGTTAAGTTCTTAGAGGAAGATTTAGGGACAAAAAAAGATTGAAAGTGATTCCTGAGTCTCTTTGCATCTTTACTAACTAAATAACATCTGGCACAGAGTAAATGAATAATAAATATTTACTGGATACAGAAATTTTAGGAGCCACATCAGCTCTGTTTCATAAATCTATCTTGTTGTAGAGTCTGCAGTTTCAGTATTGTGCCTGTTTACCAGTTAACATCCTGTCACAGATAATTTATTCACTATTTGTCATTGAAATGGAGATAAAAGGGAGCACCTTAACCCAGAGACTCAGGTGAGAGCCGCCATTTTTTCTCCAGTGAGTTTCTAAGACTGGAGCAGCCAGCCAGGAGGCACAGGCCCCACAAGTCCCAGGGGAGCTGCAGGGCGGCAGGGACAGGATCCTCTCAGCTTCCAAGTGACAGAGGTGGATCAGCGACCTTCTCTTGCCCCTTCCCTGCAAGTGGAGGGCCTACCTCCAGGGAATGCCTTAACCCAGAGACTCAGATGAGAGCCACCATTTTCTCTCCAGTGAGTTTCTAAGTCCTGAACAGCCAGCTGGGAGGCACAGACCCGATGAGTCGCAGGGGACTTGCAGTGCGGCAGGGACAGGCCAAGCTCTAGTCAGAGACACTAAGAACATCTAACACCAAAAATCTAGAGATGGCAAAAGGCAAACGCAAGAATCCTACCAACAGAAACCAAGACTACTTGGCTTCATCAGAACCTAGTACCCCCACTGCAGCAAGTCCTGGATATCCCAAAACACAGGAAAAGCAAGAATTGGATCTAAAATCATATCTCACAATGCTGATAGAGGAACTTAAGAAGGACATGAATAACTCCCGTAAAGAAATACAGGAGAATACAGGTAAAGAGGTACAAGCCCTTAAAGAGGAAACAAAAAAAAAATCCCATAAAGAATTATAGGAGATCACAAGTAAACAAGTAGAAGCACTTAAAGAGCAAGCTCAAAAATCATTTAAGGAATTGTAGGAAAACACAAACAAACAGGTGAAGGAATTGAGTAAAACCGTCCAGGACCTAAAAATGGAAGTTGAAACAATAAAGAAATCACAAAAAGAGACAACTCTGGAATTAGAAATCTTAGGTAAGAAGTCAGAAAACATAAATGCAAGCATCATTAACAGAATACAAGAGATAGAAGAGAGAATCTTAGGGGCAGAAGATAACATAGACAACATTGAGAGAACAGTCAAAGAAAAATGCAAAAAGCAAAAAGACCCTAACCCAAACATCCAGGAAATCCAGGACACAATGAGAAGACCAAATCTAAGGATAATAGTTATAGAAGAGAGTGAAGACCTCCAACTTAAAGGGCCAGTAAATATCTTCAAAAAAAAATTATAGAAGAAAACTTCCCTAATCTAAAGAAAGAGATGCCTGTGATCATACAAGAAGCCTATAGAACCCCAAATCGACTGGACCAGAAAAGAAATTCTTCCCGCCACATAATAGTCAAAGCACCAAATGCACAAAACAAAGAAAGAATACTAAAAGCAGTAAGGGAAAAGGTCAAGTAACATATAAAGGCAGGGCTATTAGAATTATACTAGTTTTCTCCCCTGAGACTATGAAAGCTAGAAGATCCTGGACAGATGTCATACAGACCCTAAGAGAACACAAATGCCAGCCCAAGCTATTATACCCAGCAAAACTCTCAAATACCATAGATGGAGAAAACAAGATATTCCATGACAAAACAAAATTTACACAATATTTTTCCACAAATCCAGCCCTACAAAGGATAATAGATGGAAAACACTAACATAAGTAGCAATACTACACCCTAGAAGATCCAAGAAAGTAATCTTTCAAACCTTATTCTACCTCTAACAACAAAAATAACAGGAAGTAACAATTACTTTTTCTTAATATCTTAATATGAAAATTAATATTACCAACCTATCCTAATCTATTGAAATCCAAAAACTTGAGGAATTAGAAATTTGTTGGCTGTCATCCAGTGGTCTCTCTAATTTGGTAATTGGAGAAATAGGTCCAATATTGTACAATCCATATATACTTTCTTCTTGTTTGTACATGACAGTGTCTTGCTGTGTACCACACAATGGTCTTGAAGTCAGGCTTCTCCTATTTCAGCCTCTCTATTAGTAAGATTGTTTATTTGATGTTTTTACACTATACTATGGTTTTCAGAACAGCTTACATATTTCAAAAGTATTTATTCAGCCAAAAGAAATGTAAACAATTAACTTGGGAGATGGCTTGTAAGAGAACAACAAAGAGTGAAACTGAATGCTTTGCTTGATATTTGTAACTATTGTATCAAGTTTGAAGAAGAGGACTTTACAAGTTACTCTTTCTCTGATATGAATGCTTTTCCAAATTATCACAGCTAATGAACCAAATTCTTACCCTCATCTAATGTCTGTGCCACCCTCCAAGCAGAACCATTGTTCATTTAAACAGTTGGTGAATGGCTTCATGGATAGACCATCTTAATACACACACCATTTCTTAAATGAATGTAGCCTGTTCTCTGTGGACTGAGAATGAAGACAATCACTCAAATCAAATAGCTTTGACCATAGCAGGAAATCTGTATCGAAAAATCATGCCTACAGTTCATTCCTTGGCCCAGCAGAACTGTCAACTCTCAGCTTAGTATGATGGAGGTAAAATCCTTTGGTGATGTGAGGGTCATTGAAGTACAGCCTTATTACAATGAACTCCAATGTCTAAAAATTGTTCTTATTTTGGGTTTGTACCACAGTAAGAGCCAAGATTTTAACCTCTACTAAAAACAAAACAAAACAAAACAAACAAACAAACAAATAGACTTTATCTATTTATGTTCATTTAAAAAATACTGGTAGTGATGTATTATTTTAAAATATACATTTAATATGCTCAGAGTCATTAAAGTTTATATTGAGAAAAACGTATGTATTTTCAGTATTGCTGTTGACAAGCATCTACATAAGACTGTTCAATTGATTGCTGCTTTATAAAAAAAAATTTAAAACTCATTTTTATTGTTATAATATTTTATAAATTTTAAAGAACATGACAAAATAAAAAAATTGAAAGGTATTGCAGGTATTGAAGGGAGGGTCTCTGGGAGGAGTTGGGGTACAAAAGGGAAATAAGAATGTGATGTAATTCTATTTTCTTAAAATATGTTTTTAAATGTTAACAAATTCAGATGAAATTGTGTATCCTTTCTCATTATAATATAATAAAACTTAAATCAATAAAACAAAAAGAAAAATAAAACTTTTAAATCTTCAAAGAAAAAGATATGTATATTTAAGAGACATTTATCTATTATAAATTATTTTGATGACTTAAATATGTTAGTACTGTGCTGTTCATTTTAAAATAAACTTTATGAGTTTAAAAAAATAAAAAATGATCCAAAAATAAAACAAAACAAAACAAAAAAACAAAAAAACCCACACATTTTTGTACCTTTTGCTATGTAATTTCTCCCTTAGGAATACATTCTTGAGTCATTTTTTTATCCAGATACTTTTTTTTTAATTTGATATTTTCTTTATTTACATTTCAAACATATCCCCTTTTCCAGGTCCCTCCCCGCCCCCCGCAAAACCTCCTATCCCAGTCCCCCCGCCCCTGCTTCTATGAGGGTGTTCCCCCACCAACCCACCTACTCCTACTTTCCTGTCCTAGCATTCCACTACACTGGGGCATCAAGCCTTCTCAGGACCAAGGGCCTCTCCTCCCATTGATGTCTGAAAAAGCCATTCCTCTGCTACATATGCAGCTGGAGCTATGGGTCCCTCCATGTGTACTCTTTGCTTAGTGGTTTAGTCCCTGGGAGCTCTGGGGTGTCTGGTTGGTTGATAATGTTGTTCTTTCTATGAGTTGCAAACCCCTTCAACTCCTTCATTCCTCTCTCTAACTGCTCCATTGCAGATCCTGTGCTCTGTCCAATGGCTGGCTTCAAACATCTGCTTCTATACTTGTCAGGCTCTGGCAGAGCCTCTCAGGAGACAGGTATATCATGCTCCTTCCTATCAGCAAGCAATTGTTGGCATCCACTATAGTGTCTGGGTATATGGGATGGATCCCTAGGTGGGGCAGTCTCTGGATGGCCTTTCCTTCTGTCTCTACACCACACTTTGTCTCTGTATCTCCTCCTGTGAGTATTTTGTTCCCCCTTCTAAGAAGGACCAAAGTACCCACACTTTGGTCTTCCTCCTTCTTGGGCTTCATGTGGTCTGTGAATTGTATTTTGGTTATTCTGAGCTTTTGAGCTAATATCCACTTATCAGTGAGTGCATACCGTTTGTTCTTTTGTGACTGGGTTACCTCACTCAGGATGATATTTTCTAGTTCCATCTATTTGCCTAAGAATTTCATGAATTCGTTGTTTTTAATAGCTGAGTCATATTCCATTGTTTAAATGTACCATATTTTCTGTATCTATTCCTCTGTGGAGGGACATCTGTGCTCTTTCCAGCTTCTGGCTATTATAAATATGGCTGCTCTGAACATAGTGGAGCATGTGTCCTATTACATTTTGGAGCATCTTATGGGTATATGCCCAGGAGTGGTATAGCTGGGTCCTCAGATAGTACTATGTCCAATTTTTTTTGTTTTTGTTTGCTTGTTTTTTGTTTTGTTTTGTTCTTTTTTTTTTTGAGACAGGATTTCTCTGTATAACCCTGGTTGTCCTGGAATTCACTCTGTAGACCAGGCTGGCCTCAAACTCAGAAATCTGCCTGCCTCTGCCTCCCAAGTGTTGGGATCGAAGGACTGCCCAGCATGTCCAATTTTTTGAGGAACCACTACACTGATTTCCAGAGTGAATATACGAGCTTGCAATCTCACCAATAATGGAGGAGTGTTCCTCTTTCTCCACTTCCTCTCCAACATTTGCTGTCACCTGAATTTTTGATCTTAACCATTCTGACTGGTGTGAGGTGGAATCTCAGGGTTGTTTTGATTTGCATTTTCCTGATGGTTAAGGATGTTGGACATTTCTTTAGGTGCTTCTCAACCATTTGATATTCCTCAGTTGAAAATTCTTTGTATAGCTGTTTATCCCACTTTTAATAGGGTTATTTGATTGTTGGGAGTCTAACTTCTTGAGTTCTTTGTATATATTGGATATTAGCTCTCTATCAGATCTAGGATTGGAGATTTGATTAAGACAATAACATATCTATTTCTAAGTTACAGGACAGGCAGCTCTTGGCAGCAGAAGGTCTGTTTATGTGCCCTTCTTTATGAGGCTCATGGAGAGTTTTCAAACATGGGGATCTGTTCTTTCCAAAGTGCCAAGAGGAATAACAAGGCAGAAACTGCTGTACAGACACTTAGGTGTTTCTTTACAAAGCCAGTTATGTTATGTGAATATTTTTCCTTTATTCCCAGGTGTGGGATATGGAGCTGCTTCAGATTGTCCACAGCAGCTGACTATGAGTTGTCTTCTGTGCTGGCAGAGGAGTGATTCTGACAGCTGAAGATAGTTTACATTTGGAATTCTGGGAACTTTTGAGAGGCTATAAAAATGCTAGCGCCCCAAGGGGCTGCAGAAGGTGCTGCTTCCACTGCTGCTGCTGTTTCAGTCTGTGAAATGGTCATGAGCAAAGAGAGAAGACAAAACTGGATATCCTGGTGATGATGAAGATCAAACGTGACACAAGGAAATCTAATGTAATCCAATCCAATCCAACCCAACCCAACCTAACCTAACCTAATCTGATCTGATCTAATCTAATCTAACCTAAGCTAATCTAACCTAATGAACACCTCTAAGCAGCATGAAGTAGTCTAAAGAGGTCTATCTCCTGTCCCCTTTAACCTTCTTTCTCTCCTACCTAGTGTTGGACTTTGGCAAGGATTAGGGTGGAATAAGCATTGGAAAGGTGGCAGATACAATAATAGAGTAATCAGAGATATGCCCACATAACCCTCCAAAAATTTTAGAGGGGTCTTAGAAAATCACAGACAGATAGAGCTTGATGGGACCTTGAACCATTTGGCTTTGTTTCTTCCATTTTAGATCTGCAAATATGGAAATATCCTGAGTGAAACAAGACAAAATGTAAATGGTGTCTCCTGATTGTCCCCCTTCCTATGGTATTCTGCTGTGACCGCTCACATGCAGAATATTTGGCAAATGTCTTAAATAGGTCTTACATTGAATAGGCACATTCCTTGTGATTTTAACATAATATTGCTCATACTTTTGCTTGGTGATTTGTATGAAAATGGACCTCTGTAACTGGACATTGACTTATTCATCCACTTAACATAAGATGCTCTGGGCTACATGGGTATAGACACACTTTTGAATGGGAAGGGGAGTAAATGTTAGATCTCTAATATTGTACCAATTGCTGAGAAGGTCCAGTCTTTAGCTATGATTTCCCCAACTATGGGGTTCTGAAGTATAGTTCTCATCAATTCTTCATTCAATTCATTTGCTTTTTCAAATGATAAACTCATTTGAAAATTGAGGTAGTTAATTTTCTTTTGATGCAAACCTTGAAAATGCCATACTGTGGCTACCTTTGATTTATGGTGCTTCCTGCTTCTTCTATAGTGGGTGCAACAAGATCTTACATGCTGTGAAAATTTTTGATTAAGTGAAAATGATGTTAAGTATTTGCATATGGTACAAATATATTGGCTTCTTGTTCCTTCTTATTTCATTATATATCACCTTCAACCTTGGAAATATTTGTCATTTATCTTAAATTTCACACATATACACATTAGTCTTTTATGAATATTTCATTATTAATTATATGTCTCTTCACATGTGATAGAATTGTATTTTTAGTAAGTACATAGAATAAAAATATTAAGAAACAAAACAAATGACATTTAGAAAGCAAGGTGGTTTTAGTTTTTTTCTTTTAGCTTTGTGATACTGGAGCTATCCCCAGGGATCCTGGCTGCAGATTATTAGGGCCATTTAGGGACATAACCAATAATTGAGTCAGTGTGTTTCAGAGTCTCTTCCTCATCCTTGCAGGGCTAGGGATTTGGCCTTATCAGATCTAAGATAATTAGGCCCTGGGAAATCGCTTCGTTTCAATGAATAGAGAGATATATAAACTAGAATATCAATTTAGTCTCTTGTAATGAGAAATATAACTGTAGCCAGGACTGAATTACCCCTATCAGCAGATCAGCATAGTCTTTCCCCGTAGGCAATTTACAAAGTTTATAACATTTAATCAGAAAACTCATCTAATGAATATAGATATATGTATATATTTTAATTTTAGGGAGTGTCTCTCCTAAATTAAGGTAAGACTAAATTAAGACCACAGAAAATGCTCCTACTCACTAGAGGGCAGATATAGGCTCATTGTTGAATCTATAGGCTTCTAATCTTCATTCCCTCATTGCATGTGAATAATAACTCCTTCTTTTTGTATGCTACTAATTTTTATAACTCTCTATTATATGTTTTGAAATGTCAAAATTATTTCAAATATGAATCCAGTGGTTCAGATTGTGTATATACTTTGGTTTTCTCATTCACCAGCATTCTATGAGCTGTATAAGTAAATGTTTTTTTTAAATTCAGTATTGTAGGATATTCCATTGTATGTACTATATTTTCTTTATATAAAACTACAAATGATATGTTCCTGGTCAATCTATGGATCAAAGTAGATTCCCAGATGAGACTATATGAACAGTTATGGATCCTTCTTGTGTGTTTTTTTTCCTGAGTTAGGGTACTGACAATGGATCAAAATCATGATTCTACCCAAGCCCAAATTAGAGGGCTAGTGAATTTATTGAATTTACAAGAGAATGGATGAAGGATTATTTACAGAATCGTCAATGATTCATTGAAAATGAATCTCTTATAACAACTGATAATCAAGAATATGCAACATGGTGTCCCTCCTTCAATTAATCTACTGCCTCACCTGGTACCCCTCAATAGCACATGCTGGCCGCTGAGGTGAACATGGAGCACTGCCAGGAATCTCAGTTGAAGGTCCCATGTCTCCCTCTCTTTTTTTTAATAATTATCTTATCTCCATATCTATTGATAGATATAGATCTGTTTATTTCATTTTCATAACTAAAGTTATGAGCAAAAGATACCTCTGCTTCATGATGGCTACTTGTCATATCAGGCCCCAAGAAAAAAACCACATTACTCCAAACTTTTTATTTACTTGTGAGTTTCTCATTCATTCATTCATCCATTCTTTATTTTTATTTTAATTTTATTCATTAATTATTTCATTTACTTACATCCCAAATATTGTCCCCTTCCCATCCCTCCTTGCAGAGTTCCTCCCCCTTCCTCCTCCCCTTTGCCTCTTAGACTGTTCTTCCCCCTCCACCATGAGTCATCATGTTTCTACAGAGGCATCCTCTCCCAGTGAAGCTACACAAGGCAGCTCTCTGCTAAATAATCGCCTGTGTTCTCAGATCAGCCCATGTATACTCTTTGATTGGTGGCTCAGTCTCTGGGAGCTCCCAGGGATCCAGGTTAGTTGACACTGTTGGTCTTCCTATGGGGTTGCACATCATCCTTATTTCTCTCTCTCTCTCTTTCTCTCTCTCTCCCTCTTTCTTTCTTTCTTTCTTTCTTTCTTTCTTTCTTTCTTTCTTTCTTTCTTTCTTTCTTTCTTTCTTCCTTTCTTTCTCTTTAATTTTTGTATAGTCCAGTTGTTATCTCCCTCCTGGTCTGCCCTCTGACATCCCATTCCTCCTCCCTCATCTCCAAGAGGATGTACCCACACCCCCTACACTTCCCCACACCCTTTCAGGCCTCCCTGCTCCCTAGAGCCTCAAGTCTCACAAGGGTTAGGTGCATCTTCTCACTAAGGTCAGACCAGGCAGTCCTGTACTGTATATGTGTCGGGGGCCTCTGACCAGCTATGCTGCCTGTCTGGTAGCTCAGTGTCTGAGAGATCTTGGGGTCTAGGTTAGTTGAGACTGCTGGTACTCCTACAGGGTTGTCCTTCTTCTCAGCTATGGTGTCTGTAAGTACACTATAGCATCAGTAATAGTGTCGTACCTTGGAGCCTTCCCATAAGATGGATCCCAATTTGGGCAGGTAACTGGTCCTCTTGACCCTCAGTCTCTTCTCCATTTTTTGTACCTGCAGTTCTTTTGGACAGGAACAATTCTGGGTCAGAGTTTTTGACTGTGGAAAGGCAACCCCATCCCTCCACTTGATGCCCTGTCTTTCTACTGAACTTGTGAATTCTACAATTTCCTTTTCCCCATTGTTGTGCATTTCATATAAGGTACCTCCCTTTGAGTCCTGAGATTTTCTCACCTCCCAGATCTCTGGTACATTCTAGAGAATTCCCCTCACCCCCCACCTCCAGAGTTTGCATATTTCCATTCATTCTGCTGGCCCTCAGGGCTTCACTCCTGGTTCCCAACCCTCAATACCTGATAATGTTCCACTTTCCTCTCCCCCTTCCCTCTTCCTCCCAGGTCCTTCCTTTCCTCTTCTCTCTGCTTTCTTCCCTCTCCCAAGTGAGATTGAAGCATCCTCACTTGGGCGCTTTGGCTTGTTGACCTTTTTGAGTTCTGTGGATTGTATCCTGGGTATTCTGTACGTTTTTGGCTAATATCTACTTATTAGTGAGTACATACCGTGCATGTGCTTTTGGGTCTCAGATATCTCACTCAGGATAATATTTTCTAGTTCCCATCCATTTGCGTGCAAAATTCATGATGTACTCATTCTTAATAGTTGAATAATATTCCATTGTGTAAATGAACCACATTTTCTGTTTCCATTTTTTCATAGGAGGACATCTGGATTTTTTCCAGGTTCTCGCTATCACAAATAAGGCCACTAGAACACAGTGGAGCATGTGAACCTGTGGCATGGGAGGGGCACGCCCAGGAGTATATAGCTGTGTCTTCAGGTAGATCTATTTTCAATTATCCGAGGAACCTCTAGATTGATTTCCAGAGTGGTTGTACCAGTTTGCAATCCCTCCAGCAATGGAGTAGTGTTCCTCTTTCTCTACATCCTCACTAATATGTGTTGTCACCTGAGGTTTGATCTTAGCCAGTATGATTGATGTGAGGTGGAATCTCAGGGTCATTTTGATTTGCATTTCCTTTATCACTAAGGATTTTGAGCATTTCTTTAAGTGCTCCTCAGGCATTCGAGATTCTTTTGTTTTGAATTCTGTTTAGTTCTATACCCCAATTCTTTTTTATTGGGTTGCTTGGTTTTTTGGAGGTAAGCTTCTTGAGTTCTTTATATATTTTGGATATTACTCCTGTCAGTTACAGGGTTAGTGAAGATATTTTTTCCCAGTCTGTAGGTTGCTGATTTGTCCTACTGAACATGTCCTTTGCTTTACACAGCTTTTCAGTTTCATGAGGTCTTGTTTATCAATTCTTGAACTTTTTCTTAAGGATCCTTGCAAATATTTTGAGAAGTCTCTGGAGGTGTTGCACTCTCCAAGTTTTCTAATGTCCACCAACAATATTGCATTCTGGCGATGTATAGCTATGTGAACACTGCAGATGTCCCTGTCTGCCATCACTAGCACTAGCTCATGCTTTTAGATTGTAGTCTTGTGCCTGCTGCATGTGTCGTCTTTCACTGCAGACAGGTTGGTTTTCCATGTTCATATGAGTTACTGTTAAGAAGTCATGTCACACTGATTTCCAGAGTGGTTGTACCAGCTTGCAATTCCACCAGCAATGAAGGAGTGCTCCTCTTTCTCCACAACCTCTCCAGCATCTGCTGTCACCTGAGTTTTTTATCCTAGACATTCTGACTAGTGTGAGGTGGATTCTCAGGGTTGTTTTGATTTGCATTTCCCTGATGACTAAGGATGTTGAACATTTC
>NW_022196900.1:10894148-10895437 GCF_008632895.1 Mastomys coucha
GGATTGGTAAAGATCTTTTCCCAATTTGTTGGTTGCTGTTTTGTCCTATTGACAGTGTCTTTTGTCTTTATAGAAGCTTTACAATTTTACGAGGTCCCATTTGTCTATTCTTGATCTTAGCGCATAAGCTATTAGTGTTGTGTTCAGGAAATTTTCTTGTGTTCCTCCAGAAATTGGACATAGTACTACCAGAGGACCCAGCTATACCACTCATGGGCATATATCCAGAAGATACTCCAACATGTAATAAGAACACATGCTCCACTATGTTCATAGCAGCCTTATTTATAATAGCCAGAAACTGGAAACAACTCAGATGTCCCTCAACAGAGGAATGGATACAGAAAATGTGGCACATCTACACAATGGAGTCTACTCAGCTATTAAAAACAACGAATTTATGAAATTCTTAGTAAAATGGATGGATCTGGAGAATATCATTCTGAGTGAGGTAACTCAACCACAAAAGAATGCATATGGTATGCATTCTCTGATAAGTGGATATTAGCCCAGAAGTTTGGAATACACAAAGTATAATCCACAAAGTACAAGAAACTCAAGAAGAAAGAAGTCCAAAGTGTGGATACTTCATTCCTTCTTAAAAGAGGGAACAAAATACCCATGGAAGGAGTTGCAAAGACAAACTATGGAACAGAGACTGAAGGAAGGACAATCCACAGATTGCTCCACCTGAGAATCCTTCCCATATTCAACCATCAAATCCAGACACTATTGTGGATGCCAGAAAGTGCTGGCTGACAGGAGCCTGATATAGCTCTCTCCTGAGAGGCTCTGACAGTGCCCGACTAATACAAAAGTAGAGGCTCACAGTCATCCATTGGACTGAGTACAGAGTCCCCAATGAAGGAGCTAGAGAAAGGACCCAAGGAGCTGAAGGTTTTGCAGCTCCTTAGGATGAACAACAATATGAACTAACTAGTACCCTCAGAGCTCCCAGGGACTAAACCACCAACCAAAGAGTACACATGGTGGGACTAATTGCTCCAGCAGCATATGTATAGCAGAGAATAGCTAAGTCAGTCATCAATGGGAGGAGAGGCTCTTGGCCCTGTGAAGGTTCTATGCCCCAGTATAGGGGAATATCAGGGCCAGGAAGCAGGAGTAGGTGGTTTGGTGCTTATTTTTTTGTTTTCATTTTTTTTTTTAATTTAATTTTTTTCTCTTTTTCAGAGGAGATACTGGGAAAGGAGATATCATATGACATGTAAATAAAGAAAATATGTAAATAATAAAAAATAAAGAAAATTCCTTGAGCAGTTCAAAAAAAA